>NW_009941531.1:7405-34574 GCF_000696875.1 Nestor notabilis | reverse complement strand
CCTCTCTCTTGCCCTCAGAGATAAACTCTATACCAGGCTTTCACTTGATGTTCTCTATCATTCAGCCTTCCTATCACTACTGTCTCCATATTTGTAGTATCTTAGTTTTATTTCCAAATGAGTTAATAATTTAACACAGTATCCTGAGGAAGTGCCAGGTATAAAGAATAGTTTTTAAACATCTGAACTTAATTAGTTCTCAGGACACTAACCTATAATCAGATCATCTAGAGAAAAATGCCACATCAGCTTGCAATCTGATATGTTCATAGTAGATTACCTGTTCTGTCAAGATGTATTTGCAAAAATAGTTTATTTTGTATTTATGCCTAATTTCTCTTTACATCTTCTCTTGCTAAGGCTAGTCTGGATCATAGGTCCTGAGGGGGAAATAGGCATGTTTTACACATCAGAATCATTGTGAAGTTCTTAGCTTGGCTCAGAGGTTGTCTTTTAAATGAGAAGGCCCAGATATTGCCAAGTACACTTCAGCCAGCCTTGCTGGTTTTCTGGGAGCAACTGTTCTGTCCTCTGGGCTACTGTCAATCTCTGATTTACTCAGATTCTGTCCTCGTAGGTTAAGATGAATAATAGCAACAAGGATAAAAGATTGGATTGCTCTTTGTTGTTGATCCAAGCTTCTTCCAAGTTCTGTCTTGCCTAATTGCCTGCTGTGACTAATGGTCCTGTGCTTCTTCCAGTTCTGCTTCTTTCATTATTAGTTCCAGCATCTTTGACACACTGAGTTCCTGAACTTTTTCCTCTCCTGGCCTTTATTTCAGATTTTGCAAGGAAGGCATGTCTTGGATGGTGTCAGCTTTGTACCAGAAGTTAGCTTGATCAGCAGTAGGTTATGTGGCCTAGCTCCAAAGGAAATTGTACAGGCAGGTAGACAATGCTGATGTTCATCATCTGCTTTATCATGTTTGTGGCCCAAGTTCCCCCTCATGGGAATCCAGATGTAAGTTACAGACATGAACTCATTTACAGCTTTGGCTTTAACCTAAATTACCAGTGGTAGCTCCATCTTATCCCAATTCACCTAGAATTTCAGCTGAAGAAGCCTATGAAACATTACGATCAGTTATTTATGCTTTTAAGCCTAATTTAGAGGTCTTGGGGTTTTGTTTGCTTTTCAAAGACTTGTATTTTCTTACAAAATAAGCTGACTGACATTTTTATAGGTCCAGATGGCTCGTATTTTATCTGGAAGAAGAAGGGACAGAAGATGAAGTCATGCATCACTGAGCAATCTCATATGCTGTTTGATGGCAGAGTGCATGTCCTGAGTTGGGTGAAAGATTCAGTATCAGAAAATACAGAATATAAATGTTCATTCATCTCAAAAGCTGGGAATGCAACATCAGAAGTGCTCATCACAGTGGAAGATAAAGGTAGGCTGGTTTTGAATGTAGGCAGTGTTTGGCCTGACCCTGATATGAACAGAGCTCTGTAATTTTCACCCATAAAACATGTATATCTGGAGATGGTAACTCTTGCTTAATGTATCTGCTTTAATTGTTTATGAAAAGTTTTTTAGAGCCATCAAACTTCCTTCTACAAAGGACTAACCTGCACATTAGCAGTTACGCTCTAGAAATGAAACAAAAACTGCTGAGTTAATGGACACAGATTAGAAATCAGATGAGTACTACAGAGTTAAAAACAGGTACTCCAGGGGAATAGTAGAAAAACTCTTTCATGCCAGGAAAGTCAAGATGGTAAAGAGAAACCCCCAGACTGAAACCCAGGATGTAAAAAAATCACATTATCTGCAAACTACATGCAGTTGGGTGAGATCAGTTCCTACTGCTTGCTATGGGCACGTAACAGGGCAGGAAGTCAAAGCTAAAACTTCAGCAGCTGTGCAAGATCTTCAGGTACCCACAACTGACCGGTGCAACTCAAGCAACATTTGCAACCAGCTTTTGAGAACTTATCCAGGCCTGAAGACAGTCTGAACAGTGTCTGGAAAGACAGCAGCAGTGATGAAGCTGGCAGAGTAAAGGAAAAAATAATTAGCTGGTTAGTAAATATGAACTTGTCAGGAACAGGTCAACCCTCTTTTTTTCAGTGATAGAGAAAAGCAGTAGGAGTCACACACTGGTCTTGCCATCACTCCAGTTACTTTGAAGGCTGTCTCAGTAATAGAATGAAGGTCATCTCACTGAAACTACTGTAAATGTAAAGCAGAAGGAGGTTTTCATTGTGCTCCAGAAGTATTGTATACTGACACGCATGTCCTGAAGGATAAACAGAAAATATTACATCTGTGTATGCTGCCACCAGTGTTACGTTCTGCAAGAAAAACTGGCAGACAGAATCTGAGTTAGAATTTTACCAAGATGCAGCAAACAGCCCTTCTTAAGTTCTCAATGTGTTTAAGAGTAACTACATATCATTAGCAAAAAATGAAGAAACTACAAACTGCACACAGACAGCTGTATCATATCATTCTTCTCCCCAGGCATGGTATGATCTAACTGGAGCATTCCTGAGCTGCTTAGATGGGTTTGAACTCTAACTTGCAGGTTGTATTTTTTAGATATCTTGGATTACAGATAAAGGCACTGAATCTGTTTGTTTACTCTAGAGGCTATAAAGCTTGCTGTAGAGGGAAAAGACATAACCATTTCTATACAACTTACTTCCAAATATCATGAGAGGAGGTAGAGCAAAATGAAGGACAAAATGGTGGCTTTCGTCCCTTCTAGCCCAATAGTCCACAGGAAGTATTGTAACTGAATAGATACCATCCGCTTATTTCATCCCCATGTACAATTCTCAGATAGTGCTGGTCAGGACGGATGGTCCAAGGAA
This sequence comes from Nestor notabilis, assembly GCF_000696875.1. Taxonomy (NCBI): domain Eukaryota; kingdom Metazoa; phylum Chordata; class Aves; order Psittaciformes; family Psittacidae; genus Nestor; species Nestor notabilis. The sequence continues at coordinate 31,754 of NW_009941531.1, read as the reverse complement.
TTCCATACCTGGAGAAATGCCATCAGTGAACATGACAAGATGATGCAAAGCTGGAGAAAAACATGGGTAAGAATTTTCAGATTTCCCCCAGTGCTTTCCACATGGCACACTACAGTCCCTATTTTATAGATAGCCTATGATGCTTCTCCAACCAAATGTATTTACATAACAAAGTCGTCCGTGTTCCTGTACATGTTGTCATTCTTGACCCTCCAAGCAGTAAAGTCTACTTGACCTGCGACATCTATTACAGTTACTCCAGCATCTGTAGACTAATTGGATCACAGCGACCACTGGACTTCATAAAATGGTACTCTCCATCAAAGCTGGCCTTCCTTTAAAAAAAAGCAGTCCAGAGCTAGCTTTTAATGTTGTTCTCCAACAGTTAGAACAGATCACAGACTTATCACCAAAAGATTACTTTTGATACCTTCTGGATAAGATGCGTTTGTAGCATGTGGAACAGTTAGTACAGGCAACCTTTTAAACACTATGTTAACTTTTAAAGCAGTATTAACACATCATTCTGAACTTTTTTCTTCTTCAGGAGAGCTGCAACAAGAAAAACAGCCTCTAATGAACAAAGGAACAAACAGGCTTGAAGGAAAAACGTATGCAGGTTAAGTGTAGCCAGTATTCTTTTAATATCACAGTTTTCAAACACTTATTTTGCTAGTGCTGGTATTAAAATGGCTATACAGGAGGATCACCTGAAGTTTGAGGTGGAAGAGGTTATCCTTACTGCACCAAAGAATAACTAAGTTATGTGCCAGAAGAGGTGCCACTCATCCCATGCTGGAACTCTCTCTGGTTTTCTGATACCAGTTATTTCAGCTTAATGAAGAACAAAAGTGGTCGCAGTAACAGTTGTGCTGCTGAAACAATATAATATGATGTTGGCTTCTGTTTTGAGTTCATTAAGCAAACCAGTTAATTTTGGGCTTAAGAATCTTGGCATATGATTTAGAGATGAATAATAAGATGTGGATCACATTTATTTAAAGGCATTTTAACTTGCCCACTTTCTTTTAATATGTTTACCCTTATACTCTGTTCCCAGTGTTTTGAAGAGCATTCCTTTCAGGTGTCAGCAAGTTAATTTCTTGTAACACATTTCTTCTGGTAATAAAGTTTCTGTACCAAATAAAGAAATTCTGACTAATGCTCAAAATACAGAGAGATTACAGCACACCCAAGTTAAAAATGTTAAATTAATTCAAAGACTTTTGCTAGTGAACAACTGCAGAGTGAAAATGTGAGGGCCTATTTAATCCATATTGAAACCGTTTTCCTGCATTGCTGTTCAAAAGTTCTGTCCTTCTGCATCTAATAAAGAAATGTCTAAGGCATAATTCAAGTTTTCGGTCTTATCTCCTCAGTGGTTTTCAGCAATCTGGAAACAAGTAAGATGCCATCTAAGAATCACTATAGCTTGAGCCCATGGGGACAGCGGCTCCTAGCAATAGCAGGAAGCATTACACTTCTCCCTAGATTATCCTCTAAGAGGTAAGATTTAAACTAGGTTGTTTCCTACATCGAAGAAAACATTCTCCTCACTCGCAGACTTTAACTGAATGATACTCCCTAGCCCCAGTACCGGACCACACACTACACACAGCATGAAAATTTGTGTACATGAACCATTTTCACTATTTTTTACATTGGTAATCACAAATTGATGCAGACTTCTGACACCAGCATTCAGAGGGAATCTTTCCTCCACATTGTGTTTCTGTTCTCAGTGACAGCTATAAAAAGATCCTTCTTGTGTTGTCCCTCCTCTATGTGTTCCACAGATTTCAAGCAGGCTAAGGTTTAGTTTAGTGGTGCTAAGTGGGAAGGTAAGGCTTTGGAAGATTGAGATCAGAGTTTTAAGTGAGCATGGCTGAGCTCTGCCTTGTCTCTGCAGTGAAGTAAAACAGTAAAAAGTTTTGCTATACTCTAAGAACAAGAAATAACTCCCTATGATTTTGAACAACTTGTGTTTCGTTTCCAGAGCAACTTTTCGTGCTCTTCTACAGGAAGGTAACAGAAAATAAAAAAAAAAAACAAAAAGGAAAAATGAGCTGTTCATGTGAATGTGCCCCCATTCCATGCAGTGTCTGGGCTTAGTCGTTTCAATGTTTTAGATGTGTATCAAAGTGGTAGGAGTATGAATAAATCACAACTTACCTCTGGATCAATAGCCGTTGGCCAAAACCATCTTTCATCACTGGGATGTTTCACTCTTAATTTCCATTTAAAATTAGAAGAAACTAATACAAAAAAATCATCATCATAACCAGTGACCAACTGTGCATTTCAGGTTAAGGATGACTTCCCTTGCCACCATTCCTCCTCAAAACTGACATTTCAAGTATCATTAAATGCCCACCGGAAGAGTTCAATTAAGTCACAACCATACTTTATAGAATCAGTATATTGTAACAGATTTAATACAATTTACATTCTACAAAATTGTTTGAACTTCAAAATTATTCAAAGTTTTTATACCACTTCTAACTTCACAAGGCAGCTACTTTCCAAAGTATTGCACTACAAATGTTCCATATGTGAAGCACTTACTTAGACACACTGCAGAGATGCTGGCAGCAGCACAAGGCATCTCTATCATCTTTCTGAACAACTGACAAGTTACGTGTGCATCCTCCAATTACTTTCTTGAGGCTTGTTCTCTTATATCTGCAACTTGTAAACAATGGTATTTACACAGGACATCCCCACTAAAGGCGCTCCACCATCATTATGAGCACATTTTGTTTTTTAAGATACAAATTTTCCCTACCTTAGATACAATCTGATACTAATCAAAAACTTTTCCATATATGTACTAACACAACCCCAAACTGAAGGAATGAGGAGTCTGTCAGTATGGAGAAGGTACAGATAGATAGGATGGCAGGCTGGCACAAATGCTGTCCTTCAGGAAACAGCCTGTAACTTCAAGCAGGACCCATGGTAAACTAGTCTCAGTAGCAAAAGAAACATCATTGTGGTACAGTTAATCAACTTCACAAATTTCTAAACAGAGCATTTTCACCGCAGGCATTTCAGAACTTTGTAGTTTATACTCTCCTTTATACCTGCTGTATGATCCCAGAAGAACAAATATACCACAAAGAAGAGCTGACTGGGAACTTTGTCATGATGGTCTTAATTAGGTTCAAACAAACAAACTGCCTGCCCAGAACACATTTTATGCTGACTGGAGGAGGGTGACATTGATGCCAGCCTGCCCACCTGAGCAGGTTTCTTCAGAAGAAAAAAAAAACCAAACAAAAAACAAACCCAACAACAAAAAACAGGTGAAGTTCTTTAAACAAGAGTTACAAGAAGCAAATCCCAAGTCCCAACCTTCTGGCTTATAGTATCTCTTCCCAAATAAAATTACTCTTCTAGGAAAATCTTTTCCTATGTTGCATCACTAACAAACCAGTGCTGGTCTATAAATTCACTCCAAGTTGTTTGGGGCTAAGAGAATTTGCTGTTATCATCTGCTATAGTGATCAACCGAACACATACATAGAACACAAAAGCATTAGCCAGTGCCTCATTTGCTCCAGTGCTTATTTTGCTTAGAGGGACTCAGAACTGTTTAGTTAGCTGACTTCAGATACTTCTTAGATTATTTTATTTTACTACCCTCTTCCTAGGGGTCTGAAAAAATATAATTAAAAGCCCAACAGAATTGGACCTGGATTTTACTGATGCTCTGACATGGTAATAGTGAATTCAGAAGCTGCTGCACTCTTTTCCAGTTCCAGTGTGTATGGGTTATACTCTTCTTCAAGTTTTCTCCTCCAGATTTTAACTAGGGAATATTAGAATAAACAAACAGGTTACTGTATCATACTTGAGGAAATACTTAAAATGAAAAGTCACATTAATTCTCTACTTCCTTCTTAGTGTAAATGCTAAGTTGTCACTCTGGTGTGTTGCACCATGTGACATCAGATGACACATGAAAGAATACTTTAGGAGTGATGGGATCCACTGAAGTCTTTATGTCAGCCCCCTACTCAAGCAAGGCTAACTCTGAAGGTGGATACAACTTCAAAAAAACCTCAGAATTCTGTTTTCAACACTTTGAAAGAAGTTTGAAGTTGTCTCGTATCAGTGGTAACTGTCGTTGCCTGGTGAATGAGCAGAGCTGAAGGAATGCGTTTCTCGAAGTGGAAGGCTTTTACAAACATGAGCACTTAAAGACAGGAGGATGCATCTCAAACATGCTTCAACACAAAACTTAAGTAAGTAAGTAAGTAAGTAAGTCCACCATAGTTACAGAGTATGTATTTCTAGAAAAAACTTGGAGGAATTTTTTTAGAAATAGAAATAATAAGGAGCTCTGTTAAATATCTTTGGACAAAGCAGTGAGTACCACCTGCCATCAGTGGATTTCAGAGAGGAATTTTCTCCATGACTTTCATAAAGCTACAATGGGCAGTGGGAAATCACAGAAAAGAGTAATTTCCCAGCCGTCCTACCCACTAAAGTTAACAGGTATCATTTGTTTCACTTAAAACCGTAAAATTGAAGAGCACTTCAAATGAAAACTGAACCACACCCAAGTCAGTAAATACTCACTATAATTTGGTACATCCTCATCAGAGTCCTTGGAAGATGTTTTGCCAGTTTCTGATAAGCCATTTTTTTCATATTCAGTGGTTAAGATGCTGGGTTGGGTTTCTCTTGGTCCTCCTTCAGCTTCTTCCTCTAAAGCTGCTATCATATCTTTGTAGGCCTTCCTGGCCTCTGTTGTCAGCTGTACCATTCTATGAAAATGGTCCTATGAAAATATAGAAATTAGTACAGCTTAAATCATATAGTAAGTTTTATCATTTCCATGAAAATCTATAATGAATACTCCTTACACAGAACATATGTATGTTTGTATATAGAAGTAAAGCAGCCAAATACATACAGAGATACAAAACCCCATTTACAAGCATTTATAAAAACACCCATTCTCTTGAAAATAAAACAAAAAAACAACAAACGTGTAGAAAGACATCTACCTGGAGGAGAGGCTGTCAGGAAGAGATGGCCACACTACCTCTTTGAACAGTGCTGAGTGGCTGTACTTCTTAAATCAGTTTTTCATTATAAGCCACGGTCTTCTGCCCCAACTGGCATAAAGTGTGCAATATCAAAACAACCAACCAAAGCCTTAAAGTCACAGTATTCAGGGCAATCCCAGGCACAGCTACAGGTTGGGTGGAGAAGAGATTCAGAGCAGCCCTTCAGAGAAAGACTTGGGGATATTGGTTGATGAGAAACTGAACATGAGCCGGATTCAGTGTGCACTTGCAGCCCAGAAACCAACTGTGTGCTGGGCTGCATCAAAACCAGCATGTCCAGCAGGGCAAAGGTGTGCTCCCTGCCCCTCTACTCTGCTCTTGTGAGACCTCACTTGGAGTACTGTGTACAGTTCTGGTGTTCTCAACACGAAAAGGACATGGAGCTGTTGGAGCAAGTCCAGAGGAGGGCCATGAGGATGATGAGGGGGCTGGAGCACCTCCCATATGAAGACAGGCTGAGAAAGTTGGGGCTGTTCAGCCTGGAGAAGAGAAGGCTGCGTGGAGACCTCAGAGCAGCCTTCCAGCATCTGAAGGGGCCCTACAAGGATGCTGGGGAGGGACTCTTCATTAGGGACTGTAGTGGTAGGACACAGGGTAATGGGTTCAAACTTAAACAGGGGAAGTTTAGATTAGATCTACGGAAGAAGTTCTTCACAGTGAGGGTGGTGAGGCACTGGAATGGGTTGCCCAAGGCAGTTGTGAATGCTCCATCCCTGGCGGTGTTCAAGGGCAGGCTGGACAGAGCCTTGGGCGACATAGTTTAGTGCGAAGTGTTCCTGCCCATGGCAGTGGGGTTTGAACTAGATGATCTTAAGGTCCTTTCCAACCCAAACCATTCTATGATTGTATTTTCCTCCCCTCTACAGTTAAAAGTAAAGCTAAACAAAACCATGAACCTACATATTTCAGCTTACCTGAGCCCCATCATAGCTAAAAATTCCCACCACACTGACAGGCACTGCTTTGTTCAGACAGCGGCCCAGGGCCTTGCGATTAAGGGCGAAAACAAAAGGGATATTCTGTTCACAGGCACAGTCAATAATGTTGTGTAGAGTCTCATCCAACCCACCTGGAGCAGACAATAAAATTAGCAAAGAATGACAATATTCAAGCTAATTATAAATAATGTACAGTACTGTTAAAAGATAGCAAAAAAAGTACCCCAAGATTATGGGGCACTTTGAAATTAAAAGAGTTTATAGGAAAAAAATACATGGATAACAGCATTAGATCTGAATTTTAAAGGAGAATTTGACTTATTTTTTATTATTAATTATCAGTATCCTTAGACTACCTGTGTTCTGTATTTTGCTCTTTGTGTAGTTTAATCCAATTCAATACTTTTGTAAAAGAGAAGACCTGGTTGCTGAGAAATTATTTAAGAGTTAACAGAAAGTAATGACAATAATTACCACAGATTTTACACAAACTATTACTGACAACTTTATTGTCAATCTGCATCCTGAAAGAGACTGACAGAGCAGGACTTCTTGTGGTAGCACAGCTGGCATCAGTAACCTTTGTCTCTTCTCAGCTGTACCAGTACCATCTTTTATGCGGCTGCACTGCAAATCAATAATCAGAACCTAGTTTCAGGCAACTTCCACCACCCCAGAGAGTCTTGATTCAGCTCATTCTTCAGCCGCACAGCAGTAAACAATCTGAGTAAGAAAGGCATCTTTATATGACTTGTTTCAAAGGCTACTCAAATAAGTTCCTCCAAAAATAATACTGCTGCCAGTATACAGAATCTGCTTTTTACATTTCTTTTATTAAACAACCACATTTACCCTTTGACTGAATCTTTTCGCAGTTAGGAGAGATGATGACACACTTCAGTTTTTTCAGCTTCAGGTGTTTCAAAACTTCTCTGAGACCCATAACAAGCCTGCGTTTTATCTTGGCCTTTACTGGATCTTTCTGATACAAGCGATCTTGGAAACGAACCAGTTCTTTTAAGAGATCTGTCACACAACTGTCAACTTCTTTACTGAGTACCTGGCTGCAATAACTGGAAGAAAGAATCAATTAAATGTTAAACCTCCTAAAATTACAAATATGTAACAAAAATATGTAGTAAGTATGCAAAATACAGTTTACCTTCTATTCTATGTCTTTGTCTTTTGTTCTATTTCCTCTCCAAACACACTTGTTAAATACATGAAAACAAAAATTTATGTACAACTTTTTTCAGTGGCTAAGAACTTACAGAGAGTTTTGCTACTTGCAGTATCTGGCTCCCGTATCAAACTATATTAAAAATACACACACATTTGTACAAAAGCATATATATTAACATGAATAAATATATATGTACATAAGTTTTTCTACTGAAGCATCTTTCTGAAGCCATTTACTTCAACCTATATCAAAGTACAGCAACCAAAGTATAGAATTGTAATTTATTTATATTAATGCAAGGCTATTTATAGCAAAGATGGAAATCTGGATCAAATTCCTTCTCCCCAGTGTTGTATTTTTTTTGCCTGTCATCCTATTTTACTTATCAGACTATAGCCTTGTAGTGTTCATAGGGAAAGCGTAAAAATGGATGTACTTAATCCTTCCAGGATTCCCTGGAAAACCTTTTACATGAAGAATCATTCAGTAAAGAAGGATCTCAAGGAGAAAACCTGAAGATATCTCAACTGCAGAGTCAACAGAAAGATGCCAAGTGGCAAGTTCACGTAAGATTATGAGACAAGACCACAAAATCTGTCCTCGGTCTTAAGAGATGCAATTATCTCAAAACTTTATTTAAGTTTTTATTTACTATTTCCAGATTTGTTTCACTAAGTCTCAAAGACAAATCTACTAAACCACTGAAATCTAATCTAAAGACAAAATATTCTAAGCTTTGCTGAATGCTCTACATCCTGTAATACGCAGAACTGAGTTACACTGTACATCCTCAGCTCAATCTGTGCTTTTAGTAAAACAGTGTTGCATGGACACAGACTAAGTAGTTTTAAATGCAATCAGAAGTTAAATTAGAACTGACACATAGCATCAGGAAGATAAATAATGACTGTATCAGTATTAACTGTTACTGCAGCATGAGCTGCAAAAAGGCCAGTGGTGCATTTATGGGAGGAAAATTAAAAGTTAAAACATTGCTTAACATAACGTAATTGTTTTAAACTATCATATGGGATCTCTGACCTCATCACATATAGTAATGACTATTTCTTCTTTTGTAAGGAAACATGGATACACATCTGTTTAAACAGAACTGAAAGTGTTTGTGCATAATAACCCATACATCTTCCCTTTACTTCTCTACAGCATGCAAATGTCATCTGGCTAATCACATTCCTTACTTTCTTGTCACTTGGTCGGGTAGCAGAAAACCAAAGTACACATTAAAAATAGTATACTACTCATTTTCTTAAATAGTAAGCTGGTACTCCATTTATTTAAAATAAGGTACTTTAACAGCACCTCCTTTTCCTTCCTTAGCCTCTAATGAATTTCTCATCTCTTTTTTTTTTCCTTCAAGGAACATGTATTTTGAAGTGAGAATTACAGAAATGCACAGACTATTTCTCTGCATATCACTTCTGTTCGTGTGTCAGCATAGAGAAAAACTAGGGGGGGAGGGGAAGAAAACAAAAATAAAAACTAGAACCTTCAGTTTCAACTCTGATTAGTGTTACACAGAATAGTATCCTGTTTCAAAAATGCTGTATCAATGACACTATGAAAAAACATCAGTACAATCAGTACTTACTCTCTGAAATTCCTACTGTGGATTTTTGGAAGATTTGAAGCGGTCTGCTTTGAGGTCATAGAAGCTTTTGTTGATTCCTTGATCCCTGTGTTCTCCAGAAACTCTTCAGTAACTTGTGTTACAGGAACAGCTATTGTGTAAATAAAGGCATTTCAATGAAAAAATGCAAAAAGCATTGCAAAAAGACAAACTTGTCAACTATATCTTGAAGTGTCATTACTTCAGTATTACAACACTCTGTGGTAGTAGGGAAACAAGTCATACTTTTTTTTTTCTGGTTTTTATCACAGAATGGTTTGAGATGGAAAGGACCTTAAAGCTCATCCAGTTCCAAGCCCCTGCCATGGGCAGGGACACCTTCCACCAGACCAGGTTGCTCCAAGCCCTGTCCAACCTGGCCTTGAACACTGCCAGGGATGGGGCAGCCACAGCTTCTCTGGGCACCCTGTGCCAGTGTCTCACCACCCTTGTAGTGAAGAATTACTTCCTAACATCCAATCTAAATTTACCCTCTTTCAGCTTAAAACCATTCTCTCTTGTCCTGTCACTACATGTCCTTGTAAAATGTCCCTCTCCAGATTTTTGTAGGCCCCTCTTTTAGGTATTGAAAGACTGTTACAAGGTCTCCCAGAGCCTTCTCTTCTCCAGGCTGAACAAGCCCAGCTCTCTCAGCCTCTCTTCACAGGAGAGGTGCTCCTGCCCTCTGATCATCTTTGTTGCCTCCTCCGGACTTGCTCCAACAGGTCGCCATCCTTCTTGTGTTGGGAGCCCCAGAGCTGGACACAGTACTGCAGGTACGGTCCCACTGGAGCAGAGTAGAAAAGGAGAATCACCTCCCTTAACCTGCTCCTCTTGATGCAGCCCAGCATATGGCTGGCTTTATGGGCAGCAAGTGCACGCTGTCGGGTCATGCAGAGCTTCTCGTCAATCAACACCCCCAGGTCCTTCTCAGGGCTGCTCTCCATGTAGTTTCCACTCAGACTGCCCCAGCCCAGGTGCAGGACCCTGAACTTGGCCTTGTGAACTTCATGAATCTTGTTGAATTTCACTTTATTATTGTACCTCTTTTTAAACAGATTTAGTACACATTTTTCAAAGTACTAAGTTTGCTGACTATCAAATCTCCATCTACAAACTCTATTACAGCTTGCTCTTGAAAGATACCTGCTTGATCATCCGGTGGAAGTGTTTCATCTTCTGTAATATTTTCTGCAGACTTACAAATATTATCTTCATTTTTCGGTACTGCTGTCTGTTCTAACAGGTGTTGCTGTTTCCGTTGTTCTCTTTCTTTCAGAATAATCTAAAATATGAAAATATATATATGTATGTAAAGCCCAAATCAATTCAATGTCACACAGATAACACAGCAGTTTCTCTCACCAAACGTTACATACAAATCATTCATAAAGAGGTCTGGCGCTATCAGTCAAGTTTACAACATTTGGAGGTTTTTTTAATTTGCACATAGAAAGAAGAAAATATATTCCCTTAATCTACACAGAAAAGTACTTTCTCCTTGATTATCAGTGTCTGGGTGGAGAAAATAATTGCCAGGGATGAAAGGCAGAACTAAAGTTAGAGTAATGAATTGCTTCAATGCAGAGAAGCAGGTGAAGCCTCCCTCTTTATCATTCTTCTTCAGACTGTCAATTTGTGGCAATAGGACCAAACACTCAAGTACATACACGCATGTATATATGCACAACTTCTCTTCCCCTTTATTTCCCTGTTATTTATTTCCCTTTATTTCCCTTGAGTCAGACTAATAGATTACTGTGTCTGAAGAAAAAGAGAAGAAATTACCATGGATAGCTAAACTGTGTGGTACACGGAAGGAAAGTAGGACGTATGCTGGATGCAGACACGTTACTCTAGGTGAAAGCAATAATCAGTGCCCTGGAACTCGTCTTCCTTCTCTGCTCTTACAGCTGCTAAGAAGCAGTTATTGTATGTATGACCACTAGCTCAGCCAGTCTACCCAAAATTTGTAATCACACCACAGAACCTAACTGCAAAAGTAAACTTCTCCATTCGCATTTGCAAAGATGAACAAAGAACAAAAATAAGCATCCTTCAGTTGCCAGAACACAGATATTACACAGAAAAAGTAATCCCCATCTTCTCAAATCTACTTCAGAAAAGAGATTACATGAAGACAGAACAGCCAGAAGGCACAGTAATTGGTATCACCCCCTACAGTTTTGTTATGAGTTACATGTTGTTCTCAAATTCTACTGAGCAGCACAGACTGACCACTACCTTCATGTAGAATGTAGATTAACTAGCTCTGTAAGAATTGTTCTAGATCAAAAAGTAACCCTGCAATGGAGTGTTATCTCAAAATCCTCTGTATAGAAGACATGACAGGAAGCAAAGTGAATGGGCAAAGAGGGGAGATACAAGAGAAATCTCCAGGTGGATCTAACACTAGTTGCTACAGAACCAGCTGGAGTTCTGGCTTGGAAGAGCACAGAAATATTAAATTCTATCTTTGATCCTTTCTCCCTAGTCCTGCAAATCAGCATAGCTTGTCCAAACCAAATAAAGCTTCTTTGGACGCCAGCCAGTACCAACAACGTGTTCACACTTCTGTAGTGGCACTTCTTCAACTATCAAGTGATTTAAGTGAGATACATTCTGGGAGAATTCATACATGCTACATAGCAAGACCTTGATCTTCTCCCCTGCCTTTTAACCCAAGGAAAGAATTTAGACAAGCAGATGCTGAGATGCAGATCTCCACTCCAGGTGGTTTAACAGATTCACAAATTAATACTGAATTTACATTAGCCTATGTTGTACTATTTAAGGTAAAAATATGAGCACCTTTTTAAGAGATGTCGGTCTCTTTGCTTTAGGAACTTCTCTCTGTTTCCCTTTCTTTACCAAAGGAGCGCTGGAATCCAAAGGATTATGAGGCATCTTTTCTTGGTTTGATCGGTGACTTTTTGTGGCTGTAGTAGGTTCTTTAGAAAGCAACGGTATAGCACCACCAACTGAGATACAAAAAATGAAAGTCTGCATCAGAGAACAATATCAAATACCTAAACCAGGATCCAATGCAAGTTTAATGACTAGATTAGGACTAGTATACACATATTAAATTTTTGTTGCGTTGTTATTAATAATATTTATAGGCAATCATCTGTCATTAACTCTCCCAAGCAGAATTCGGCAAAAACTGCACTGCAAGCTACCCTCAATACCATGCCAAACTGGCTTGGTAAACCTTCAGAAATCTCTATGTTTCATGACAATTGCATCCTCCATATATTCTGCATTGCATTAAAATAAATACTAAGCTGCAGTATTGCAGATTTAAATAAATCTGTAAATAATCTGTAACACTTACTCCTACCAGTTGTTACACCTTAATGAAGTTGGATGAAGTTCATTTGCAGATGGGTAATGAGTAACTCTAAGCTACAGCTAAGTCTCTTTTGCTTAACCAGCACAGGTCTCAGGAGATGTCTACTTTACACACATTTTTCAGAGGATTTAGAGCACAGAAGCATTAAATGACTGGCAAAGTCACTGAACCTGGACCTTCCACACCGTGACCTAACACCCTAAAAACTATCCTCCCTTTTTAACTGCTATCAGTCGACATTGCTGTATCCTGTGAGAGCACTTTGTCAAACTTCAGTTACTTGCAATATAAACCAGGTTACATTAGAAAGTCAATGAAGAGGATGAGGTAAGGATCAGTGGAATGAGCCTGACACCTTTGTGCCTCAGGCAACCCCTCTCCCCCAAAAACTACTCAAAGCTTCTGGCAGCTTGTCTTAAGCCCTGTTCATTTATTGCTTTCAAGGTATTTACATGCTGATCCTCCAACATCACATACAGCACTATTAGCGAACAGAGTTTACTTCATAAAACTGCTACACTGCAGCTTTTCTTTTGTGGCTTTGTAACAAAGGCAAATTGAGAACACTGCCAAGAACGTTGAGCAGTATGTTAGCATAGGTGGCTACAGGAATTGAAGCTGGATTTCAAGCAGTACGTAAGTATACATCTTGCAGACACATGGTATTTCCTTCACTGTCTACATCACCTCATTCCTTCCAAATTCAGAGTTCTCATGTTCCTGAACTTGATGGCTTTAACAGTTTGCATCATTTTGCACTATTGATGTATCTCCAAAACATAATCTAAATCCAAGTAATTACAACATTACTATGCTGTTCCATCCATACATTATTTACCAGATTAAGTAAATCTGGTAAGTGGAAGGGAATAATTTTGTCTGCATACTCCTTGTCCTTCTTGTTCACTGCGTTTCTCTTCTGGTTCCAGAGGTTAGCACAATGCCACTTCTCAAACTAAAGCTAAATTTTGTGTACACATCAATTAAATGGGTGCACTGACTGTTCAAAGTAAGTGCAAAGCTGAGGTAACATCTGCTCTATCCTTCCAGGATATGAACATGACACATCAATTTCTCTCCTGCACCAGATTTAGATACAATTTACTCTTAGAAAATGGGTACTGTGACCCATAACTTTCTGCTCCACTGTCGCACCAACCCATGTACTGTATAATTTTATAGAAATAAAACTGGTTATTAGCACCTCTGCAGCACTGAGTTTGCTTGACTCAGAAGAAAAAAACAAAAAAAATCAATTGCAGGAAAAGTATTTTTAAAAGCATCTTACAGTTTCTCTGAGTTACTGAAGGAAGATCTCATTGATGCTTGGTATTTTGAGCTTTTATTAAAAGTTCAGCTATCATATTAAACATTGTGAGATGTATTCTCTCATGATTAGGTCTCTTTCTGAAATAATTGTTTAAAAAATTCTTTACTCAAATACGGAGAGAAAATTTATCGCTAAATCCTAGCCAACACTATGCTTCTTTTTGCAAAATATACTGCACTAACACAGCCAACACTAAATTTTGACCTACAATAAGGTCACTGAGCTATTTGTTTCTGCTTCCTGGCTTTGTTTCCACATGGTCTGAGAGTCTCTCCATCACCAAAACCTAACATTTTGTTGACAGCAATTATTCCATAATTATCAGGCATGGCAGAACTCATCCTCTGGCTGGGGCTGACTCATATAACCCCTCTGTTTGCAAAGGAGCTTTTTGACATAAGTTAGAGCTCTAGGATTTCAGAGGAGCATAAGAAAACCTTTGTTACTGCTTAGTCCCTTCCTGCAGGTTCAGATCACAACAGTAACACACCTGTTCTTAAGAAAAAAGCAAGGTCTTCCACAAACATTAGCATTTTTGTCAAAGCAGAATTTGAATCACCTCTCACGTTTGTGTAAGGTATTTCTTTTTTACAAGTCATTGTCCTGAAGATTTTCTTCCCCCAAGTCTTCCTTCAAACAATTTGAATTGCCATGCTTTAAGAATATATTTTTAAAGACCCTTCATTTTCTTTTGTCTGTTGTGAACTGTGCTCCTGCCTGCATATTCAGACATCATTACAGATCAGAAATCCGGCTACATTTAATTTCTGAATACTTAAAACAAAATCAAATTGACAGGAAGGAAATTTCACTGCAACCAGTACCTGAAAACACCACAGGTTTAGAAGACTGTTTTGACTTCTCTGTTTGCTGCTTCTGCTCCAAGACTGCCAGCATGCCACCCAAATCCAACTGCACAGGAATTTGACTCTTCTTTCCACTGCTCCTGGATGTTTCCTGAACAAGTTCAGTATCAATTAGTAATGCTCTCCATTTCAGAATGTTATTTTGTAAGGTGTGTAACACACTCTTAATATCTCCATCCATGACACTTCTGATTTTTAACTTGATACAATGAAAGCACTTTGATATTTAAATACACATCGACTTTAATGTGAAAAAAAAAAAATCAGAAACAGCTCAAATAACTTGAATAGCTACTTGAATACAGAATATAAATAAAAAGTCTTTAATAAAGGAGGCGTTCCCACTTTGGTCAGACTGCCACCTATCTTTGAAAAAGAAAAGGCTTACCAGAATTGAAAATTACAAGTACAGAAAAATTACTCTGTGAATCTTCCACGGTACATGACTGCAGTTCACATATATCATTACTTTCAATGCCTTATTAAAAAGAATTGTCATCATCTTTATGCACACATCCTTCCTCACAAGCAGTAATCTTTCTGTCTGCTTTGAAGAGAAGGCAAAAGTGGTGTCCCACACTTGGCACCACAGACAATGGTTCAAAATATAAAAAGATTACGAACGAACAGACTACAAAAAGGCAAACTATGAAGGGAGAACATACTAAGCAAATGACTCTCAGATTCAGTACTTCCAGAAGTCTTACCCTGGAGATCAGTTCATTATAGCTTCTGTTACAATACCGTTAAGGAATGTGACCTCCTCCTTCTGAGCCTAGGATGTCATCTTGCATCAATTATGGCAGAACCTACTCACCAACACGGAACTACTTACTGACCTCACTGATGCTCTGTATTTCTCCTGTTTGCCCCAAACTAAATGGATCTCCTTGCCT
The DNA here is from genome assembly GCF_000696875.1 of Nestor notabilis. NCBI lineage: Eukaryota > Metazoa > Chordata > Aves > Psittaciformes > Psittacidae > Nestor > Nestor notabilis. Next base: position 16,481 of record NW_009941531.1, on the reverse strand, counting down.
CCCTGTCTTAATCTACCAGAATGACATCTAAGAGGTTCTTAACTCCTTAATACTATCATTTTGGAGTGGATTTATGCCATGACCAAATAAGACAAGTGAAAGAAAAATTCATGATATCTGGAACTACATTAGTAGTAGACATTAATAAAAATGTAGTCTTTTTCCCTAAACACTGTATCACAAACTAAATTACATTTAGCAATCATTACTGAGTGCTTCTAATTAAGAGGGTCTTGTCACTTAGCTCAGAGTATGAATGACAATGTATGAATGCAATTGCAGATGAGCTTGGACTTAAGTCTTACGTTTAAACATGATAATTTCCTTTGTCATTTTGAACTGAAAATTTATTTTCAAACATGACTTCAGTTACCTGCATTTTCTTTCTTTCTAATATAGAAGATGAAGCTTGCTTCCCTGACAGTCCATCCACCTTGGGAGTTCCATCCAGTGTGGGAGACCAACTATCCCAAGGCTCTTCTGTTAGATGGATCTTTGAAATTCAGAGACAAAAGGTGACAAGGAAGAGAAACTATTTAGACACATGGAAAAGGGTAAGGTGAGGTGATATTAAATTCAAATGGAACATATACAGGAGCACTGAGTGTACCCTCAGCAAGTTTGTGAATGACACCAAGCTTAGTAGCACAGCTGATATGCTTCAGTAAAGGGATATCATCCAGAGTGACACTGGCAGGCTTGAGAACTGGGCCTTTGTGAAGCTTATCAAGCTCGACAAGGCCAAATACAAGGTTCTAGACCTAAACTGGGGCAATCCCCAGCATCAGTACTTGGAGGTACTGGTGGATGAAAAAACTGTACATGAGCCAGCAGTGTGCGCCTGCAGTCCAGAAAGCCAACTGCATCCTGGGCTGCATTAAAAAGAAATGTGGCCAGCAACTCCAGGGATGTCATTCTAACTCTCTACTCTGCTCTTATGTGTCCCCAGCTGGAGGCCTGTGTGCAGTTCTGGGGTCCCTAGCACAAGAAAGACATGGACATCTTACAGCAGGTCCAGAGGAGGAGCACAAGAACGGTTAGAGATGGAACAGGTGAATGGAACAGCTCTCCTGTAATAAAAAGCCAAGCGAGTTGGGGTTCTTCAACCTGGAGAAGAGAATGCTCTGGGAATTCCTTACTGAGGCCTTCTAAAAGTGTGATTGTCTACTGGCCATCATGCTACAGACTCACGATTTTCTTCTTTTTTTCAGATTTGGAAGGAAAATAAAAACAGCAAGGCAGTTTCATCTTCAAGTATCTGTTACAGAAGAGTCTAAGTGGTTTACTGATCATGTCTTTACAATTTTATAAAAGCCTATATCCCACTTACATTTACAAAGCTAAAAGGTTTCTATCATCTAAAGTGCAAGTCACTGTTCAGGTGACCTTAAAATTTGATTATATAAACCAACAGCAAAAGTAGAAATTGAAAGTGCCTTAGTATTATTTTTATGAAATGTAAAAGTAAACTAGAACACTACCTATAGGAAGAAAGCCTACATAAACACAATTCATCTCAACTAACTTCGAGTGTACACAAGAGAGGTGTCTATACTGGAATTGGCAGCAGTTCTGAGACCAAAAAGCTATCTCCTTTGGTATGATACAATCTACTGAATACAGTGATTAGCTCTTCATTGTCCACAGAGTACCTAAGGGGACTGGCATGGGCAGAGCCTCAGGCCATCAACACCTACATTGAGTCAAAAGAATTCCACCTTTGGTCTCGTTCAAAACTTGCAGTTTTTACTGCTTATTTTCTTAACATTCACATGATGTCATGCGATTACTTACTTCAGACTGCTTTCTGACAGCAGGAGTAAATGATGATTTCTGAGATCCTAGCCTGTTTCTTCTATCAGAGGCAGCTGCCAGATCAGGGAACTCCTCAGCATCCTACACAAGTAAATCAGAAGATGATTTTGTAAGAACTATCAAGTCCATACTCTCAAACCTGTTTTTCCTACGCAGAAACTATTTTCTCCCTGCTTATCAAAACCACTCAGCATAATTAGTTTCACTGTACGAAAACTCAGAAGCCAAGTACAGTGTCAGCAATTATGATCAGCACTACAATGGTTAAGTCATCTATGCCGCAGCTAAATTCAGGGCTTTTAGAGCTTACAAGAGAAAGTTCCAACAGCAAGTTGTTACTGCTGTCAGCTGATACATATAATTAGAGGTAAATGGCTCCTAAAAGAGTCGTCTTCAGATCATTTAACAGCCTTCCAAACAATTTCCCTCTTCTTCCAGTACTGTCTCCAGCTGTGCAATTCTGACTTAAATGTGCGAGTAGTGAGGAACAACAAAGGGCAGGCAAAAGGGTAGCAACTCTTGACTACGGTATGGAAATAAACAGATTGCTCAAGTCATTACGTAGGCTTAGATACAACAGTGAATTTTATTAGCAGAGGACACATTATCCAGACTCTGTATTAACTAAGCACAGACAGGCTGGAGCTTGCTCTGCACTGGTCACCTTATATCCACTATCTCAATCATAATGAAGCTGATCCACCAGCTTGGTTTTCATTCCATTGCTTCTCCTCCCACTTTCTGAGAGGCCTTTTTAACTGTGATACAATGCTACTGAACACACCAACATTTATTTTGCAGCCTGAAAGACTTCATTTAAGCAGCCCAAGCTACGAAGCTCTAGCATAAGGACAGACACACTTCACTCAATGAACTATTTTTAAAGAAGCTTGGGAGTATGCCAGAAGATGACTGCAAGAGAAGGAAAAGTTTTTCATTAACACACTCTTTGCTTAGGGATGTCTTAAACTAGAGCTAGTACCTTCACATTTATACAGCCCTCGCTAGAAGAAATTTTTATTTCAGTCTGTCCAAACACTTCTTGAATTCGAATAAATTTCTGGCATTTGCAATGTCCTGTAGCAGGATGAGCAATTAAACTCTAGTGCTTATAGTGTGATGTTCCACCTCCCTGTATTTGCTCTTAACTCATCACCTGTAAGAACCAGAGGACATTAAACAAAATGAGGACAAAGATCGAATAACTTTTTTTTTATTTCCTTATCACGTCTGACTGTCACTTAGTCATCTATTTTACAAACTGAGAAGTCCTAGTTTATTCAGTTTTGCCTCCCACAAAAATTGCTTCATACCTTTGATTATTTTTGGAGCCTTTTGTGTATTTTAGTTCAAGTATCTGTATCTTTGTAAGGAGTTGGGGATACATAAGAAAACAAAATCCACACTATATTTAGATTGGATACATTCTGAATTTATGTATTGACATAACCCATTTTCTTTTCTGTTTTCCTAATAATTTCCACCACTGATTGCATGTTTGACCAGTACTGCCAGTACTGACCTCAGTATCAAAAGCAGCTTTATTTTTTCAGGGGAAATACCTAGCTCAGGGCCTATCACTGTGTATAAAAAAACAGGATTACTTTTCAGCTCATGCATCAATTTATGCTTCTTAACGGTGTCTATAAATGAGTGAGTTTTATAAAACTAACAAGCAATCCAATATATTGCTCCAGTGAGTGGCTGCACATAGCAGAACTTTCTTAAACATTCTGGGTGGCTGTAAGTTCTGTGTGTACGATCCTTTCATGCTGTTCTATATCAAGAACATTATAAAAGTGTCTCACCCATTTTTCACACTAATAGCACACAAGCATTCTGAGCAAACCAGGAGGGTCTGAAAGCTGTCCCCTGCTGCCACAACAGATGCTGCATCTACATCACAGATTTCAGTGCAATGCATATGTTCTGTTCCATAATTCTATGCCATTGTTTACCATTTTTGTCTTCAATTAGCCCCGTTACTATTTTCCTTGAATATTGCTATTCCCTTTACGTTCAGATGGTAAGTCATTTACAGGTCAGACACTGGACAGCAGCATATAGTAAAAACAGGGATATTCTCATGAGGGAAAGAACCTGCAGACCCTTGATTCTACTTGTAATTGTCTAACAAAGACATCTATAACAATCATTTCTTGTGCTGTTCCAGGTGAATGGCATCATCAAAAGAATGCGTAGCCATAATTCTGCTTCACATTCCATATACAGAACTGAAGCCACCTAGGAAGGCTTCTTTATGCTTTTATTTCACAGACTGAGTATTATGTAACACTAGATCAAACTTATAGATCAACACAAGTACATAGTGCTGTACAACACTGGGTTTTCAATGAAGCACTGTTAAACCATGGACCACACAATTCTCTAACGTGGGAGACTCTAAAGCCTTCAGACCACTTACACACAAAAATATCAAAATACTAATATCCATATTACAGCTATACTAATTTGTAAAAAAAATGGAATTAACAATCAGGAATGGAAGCAATGACAACTGTGTTACATAGAAATTGCTTCCAAATGTGATATGGGTAGAATTGTAATACCAGTGCCACATTCTTTAAGACTGTGGCACACTATGGTACCCAGTATATTCTCCATCCCTTGTACACTTTGCTTTCTGCAACAGTTACTGCAGAATGTTTTTAATTTAGGAAACTGGACTTTTACTGTAACCTGTTAACATCTAGATTCTCAGATGCACCACTCCAAATTTACTTCTAAGGCTCTTTTGTACTGACTCCTCTGTGCTCACTGAACATGTGACAAGGCAAACGGCATAACTATTCCCAACCAGCAACTTGACGATCATCTCAACTGAAATGGACCTGAACCAATATCCTCTACAAATGTACTTGAACTTAAATTTGTACAAAACTCTGTAATCATCTGGTCTTCTAATACACTTATATAACTTAAAAAAACACCAACAAAAATCTCTTCACCGTACCTCAATCCTTGGTGGTTCCTGTGTTGTAGTAGATTCATTTTGAGGTTTCTCCGCATCGGTGGGTGACTTTGTTTTTTTCTTCTTTTTCTTCTTTTTTTTCTTCTTTTCTGACCCTTCTTCAGGCTCAGTTTCACTAGCATCGTTTTTTGTTTCTGACTGCTGGGAAAAAGTCATGAGGTATAATCATTAGAAATTGGTTTATCTCAATACCACCTACCAACATAAATACAAACGACCACACTTTCACACAACTGAAGGGTATCTTAATCAATCCAGGCTAGGACATTAAGCAAACAAGAAAATTCAAGATATCTTAAAAATTCAGAGCTACTGAAAAAAAATTAAAATCTTCATTTGAAGCACACTGCACAGTTATCAAACTATTCTGGGACTACTGAATTTCAGTATGAAATATCCACCCAAATAAGGCAAGAGTTCCATGTTGTGTGTCTCACTCTGAGGGAAAGGAATCTGAAAAAAGTCCAGCCTAAAAGTTGAAAGTTCGTGCTGCTGGAGTAGCACTTTTTTGACATCTTGTTAGTCTTTTCCTCTACAAGAGAAGAAAAATGCTAATAAGGACGAGGTAGCGCTATATTACTTCTTAAAAAGCTACATTAGAAGTGGACACTGTACAGAGCCTAGGAAAAAAATGGCAATGTCTCACATCAAGAGACACAATCACACAGTGACAGAAATTAGTTTCCAGCAGACAATTCTCAAGTACCTTCACTTCACTATCCTGCTTGCCTTTGCCTCTGGAAAGACCTTCAGGTACTGATGATGACACAATTTTCTTTGGGGGCTGTGAAAGTACCATGGCCCAAGACACATGTGGCTGAGCAGAGCCATCTGCAGGTGTTTCAGGAAATGCTGTTAGGAAAAAGACAAAGATGTCTCAAAAATATTTCTCACATATGCAAAAGAAAAAGGATCAAGAGTTAATCAAGAACTAGCAAATACAGCAGAGTACCATATTCCTTCTGAGGAATGCCTGAAGTAAGACACTCACACATTTCATTTCTCCAGAAAGCTTTCTAGAATTGTAACCACCCCATACATTGTCCAGCACTATATACATATATTTAGCCCAATCAAACGGCAACTGGAAATCACACTGATTACATACAAAATTCCATGCTCACTTTCTAAGTTATTTTTCTTAAAAATAATGAACTTCTGCTATATTTATACACAAAATTCCTTTAATATTTATCTCACTCATGCAGCTTTCACATATAAGGCCACATCAGTAATTTCTACTTTCTAAAAACTTCACAGTTTTACAGAAATAGGTACTAGGTGAAAGACTTCCTCATGTGCCTCAGTGTACAAGAACATCACCCACCACCACTCACAGGTATCAATGTTTCCAAAGAACTCACAATTAATTTTGTAAATATTCCTATCACACAGCAAATACAGAACAGAATCTAAATTTTCTTTAAGAATGAGAAAAAGCTTTCATTGAAGAACTGAACTGTGTAATGGGTTTACATGGCAAGGTCTTGGTAAGTAGGGGGACGCTGCAGGGGTGGCCTCTGTGAAACAATGGACACTGCCAGCCCCAGCTGGCTCAAAAACAGACCCAATGCCTGACACACCTGAGCCAACCAGCAATGCCGGTGGCAGCTCTGTGGTAACGTATTTACAAAAGCGTTTAAAAAAAGGAGTTGTGAGAGGAGGGATAAGAAAAAGTGTCAGAAAAACAACTGTGCAGACAGCAAGGTTAGTGAAGGACAAGAGGGAGAAGATGCTCCTGCAGCCCATAGAGAAGACCATGGTGAGATAGGCTGTGCCCCTGCAAAGGAAGGAGCTGTTGCTCTCCCTGCTAAGAGAAGCTGTTATGAACTGTCAACTCCCATCCTACTGTGCCAGTCAGGGCAAGAAAGAGGTAGAAGAGTCAGCAATGAAGGAGTGAAGATGAGCCTGGGAACAAAAGAGGGTGGGAATAAAGTGGTTTTAGTTTTGGGTTTGTTTTGTCACTCTCTGGCCCTATTTTTAACTGGCAACAAATAAATCTTTGTCAAGTCTGCTTTGCCTGTGATGAGTGACTGGTGAGCAATCTCCCTGTCCTTATCTTAAACCACAAACTTTTTTCTCCGATTTTCTTCTCCTGTCCTAAGGAAGAGAGCAGCTAGGTGAGAGTCTGGCTGCCAGCCAAGGTCAACCCACCACAAACTTCTACTATATTATGGGGGACAAGAACTGAGGATAGTGTTTGAGGAAAAACATTATCAGATGACTTTAATGTTTCTGGAGTAACTTTAGAGGGCCCTTCAAAGCACTCTGGCCGATTAACCTGTCCTTTCTGAATTAGCAGGAAGGTAAGGACTGAACTGCCCAGACTGGTGCATGTCTCTGTACACACAGAAATCTACTGAGGCACTTAGGGCAATTGAATACATAATGCATGTGTTGCCTCCGAGACAAGAGTCTTACTGAACAGAACCTTTTCCCACACAATTCCGGATTTAAGAACTTCAATTAAATTTAAGTATTTACTAGAAACTAGACACTTGTTACTGTGGCAGTTTATTGAAATAAACCCAAAAACTATCAACAAAAAAAAGTTCTGCATCCCCACACCCAGACAACAGGTAAATAAAAAGGAGGCATTTCAGCATCATGTTTCTCCATAGCTATGCTTCTTTGTTTAACAAACTTGACAGAAATAACATACGCCACAGAATAATTTCAGGGTACATACTAGACTCCAGACTGCCAGCTATTTAAGACAAATCTGCTTATGAAGACTAATCAACTATTTACCTCTCATTTATTCAAAAATATTTTGGCAGGGGGGTTGGACTAGATGATCTCCAGAGCTCCTTTCCAACCTTAAGGATTCTGTGATTCAACAGACTTTCAACAGTCAACATGCTTTACTTTATCTCCTCTAAAGCAACATGGAGACATCTACAGCAACACTTGCCCTTGAGCAACAATGACACAACAAAGGCTCACTACTAGGGCCAGTCCTGTTTAACATCTTCACCAATGATGTGGACAAGAGAATCGAGTGCACTCTTACTAAGCTTGCAGCTGACACAAGTTAAACAGCAGTATTAATCTGCTTGAGGACAGGAAGACTTTACAGAAGGATCTGGACAGGCTGGATTGATGGGCAAAGGCCAATGGTATGAAGTTCAACAAGACCCAGTGCTGGCTCCTGCACCTGGGTCACAACAACCCTATGCAATGCTACAGGCTTGGGAAAGAATGGCTGGAAAGCTGCTGGGTGGAAAAGCACCTGGGAATGTTGGTAGACAGCAGCTGAACATGAGCCATCTTGTGCAGCAGGGCCAGGGCAGTGTTCATCCCCCTGTACTCAGCACTGGTGAGGCTGCACCTCGAATAACGTGTTCAGTTCAGGGCCCCCCACTATAAGATAGACATTGAGGTACTGGAGCCGGTCCAGAGAAGGGCAACAAAGCTGCAGAAGGGTCCTATGAGAAGCAGCTGAGGGAGCTGGTGTTGTTTAATCTGGAGAAAAGAAGGAGGCTGAAGGGGGACCTTCTCACTATCTATGACTACGTGAAAGGAGGTTGTAGCGTGGTGGGTTTTGGTTTCTTCTCCCAAGTAACAAGCAATAGGACAAGAGGAAATGGCCTCAAGCCGCTCCAGGGGAGGCTTAGACTGGGTATGAGGAAAATTTCTTCACCAAAAGGACTGTGAAGCACTGGAACAGGCTGCCAAGGGAAGTGGTTGAGTCCCTGTCCCTGGATGTATTTGAAAGATGTATAGAAGTGGTGCTTAGGAACATGGTTTAGTGGTGGACTTGGCAGTGACAGATTAAGGGTTGGACTTGATGATCTTAAAATGTCTTTTCCAACTCAAACGATTCTATGACTCTGTAACCCATTTTAATCTGCTGATGAAATCTGTAAGCAAGAATGAGCAATAAGTGGTCATCACATTTGAAAGAAACTGAAACAGCTTCATTTGTTCAGGTTTTTTTTTCTTCTGTAATGAGTTTGCTGTTTAATTCCTTTTTTATGTTAAACATCAACAGCTCCTCAGAACACTTCAGTTTTTCGAACTGATGAAAAGCAAGCAGTTAAAATACAGGCAAATAATTTGTGTTTGGAGCACTTACCTCTACCATCAAATGAAGAGGGAACTAAGCTGGCTTCTGTTTCATCTGAAGTTTTTGTTGAAGCTTGGCTTTCTGCAGAAGTCTCTTCCTGTAAAATAGACAGGTAACATAAAAGTAGTATTAAAATCACTGGCCTAAACAGAGCTAAACATAACCACCCCTCCCCAAATTAAAAAATCCTCAACATGTGC
>NW_009941531.1:0-7374 GCF_000696875.1 Nestor notabilis | reverse complement strand
ATAAAGTTTGAGGGAATTCTGTAGCCTGCGGTTTTTTGTTGCTTTTCTCAATGAACCCATCATTTCAACCCTACAGCACTACAAAACATAATCAAATGCCTCTCCAATTCTGTAAAAGCAAGATGATGACTTCTTACATTTTACAAAAGCACTCAAACAATTATTCTAAGAACAAACAACAAAAAACTTTTAATGTTCCAAGTACCGTAAAAACAAAGTCCATCATCAAACTCAAAGTAGCAATGTAAAAGGAAACACAAGTGACAGCAGCAAGGTCATTTTTCCATCATAGGCAGTTTTCCATTCAAGGCACTGGAAATAATATGCTGCTTGGATCTTTAAAAATTATTCATCTTTAATCACTGTAGAAAACTCTGATTCAGTGTATGTGGCATGCTGCTGAATGTGTCAGTATTGTATTTACTAACAAAAAGGGAATCAAGGAAATCACAAAGAATAAAATTAAATGCTTACATTTTTTTTTCCTCCTTCGAGTTCTGTTTCTTTTTAAAAAATAATATAATTGCTTTGTGCTAATCTGTTAAAACTATTGGATAATTGATTCCTTACCTATTTATTTCCAGGTGACAGAGAAAACAAGAAGCTGATAAGAAACCTCAGGAACATGTATGCTCCATATAGGCAAGCTAGAAGTCTATACCATAGCAGTACTGATCTAAATTTTAACAGTTCTTGGCTTTCTCCTATCTACTGGCAGCACAGACAAGGCAAAGATACTGAGAAAGAGAAAAAGGAGACAGCAAACACTGATAGCACCTACAAAAAGAACTGTAAAATCTCTAACTCTGAACTTCCTTGCTTGCAAGGTACTTCAACTACCATACCGAATGCAAAATACTTGCATTCAGAAATGCCTGAACTTTATGCGAGTTATTTTTATGAATTCTGCAACATGAAAGCATCAGCTAACCTGTGTGTTCAACCAAAAAGACACCTGTGGTTCACTAAGGCACGTAATATTACTTCCCGCTGAACATACGCGTCCAGTTCTATGCTGTACATTCTCACTGCTTCCCAAACTTTGTGACTTGTGGAAATCCACGATGGTAGTTTCAAATGCAGGTACAGGAAGAGACTCTGTTCTTGGAGTCTGAGTTGGCTTCTTGTTTGTAGTGTTACTGAATCTGTCTGAATAAAACATGTAAAGTCTAAATAATTAAACTTGCTTGTGATCATTTCTAGGTATGCTGTATAGCACACTAGTTGACATAACTACAGTAACCATCACAAGAACTATAGCTACACACAGCTCATACCAAAAAAAGACAACCTAACAATTATAACCAACAGGTATACAAACCACCAACTCAATAAGCAACTGTAAATTCAGATGCTTGCTTAGGAAATTTTTCGTATCAGTTTACATGAATTTGTCCAATCAGCAAAAAGGTGTAAGTCACTGTCCCTTGTCAAGAAATAACACAGGAAAGAAATCCTGCTCCTTAATTATTCTAGATTTAGAAACATGGTCACAAACTGGAGGCTACAGCAGTCAACCGTTTCACATATATTTGATGCATTTCTAACTAAACAACACATTTGTACCTGGCTTCACGGAATCTCTGCTGCATGCAGAGGTCTGGTACGAAGTCCTGTTCACAATTCTGACAGAAGAGTCATCTCCATCATGCCTTTTCTTGTCTATTTTTTTCTCACTCTCTTTTGATCTCCTCTGCTGCAAGTATTTGTGACATATTTAGTTGATTTTATTTGAACTTTGTAAAGTCATCAAGTTTGCCTTGAGTTACAATTAACTATCTCTGCACGTGGAGCTTGACCACCAAATTAATACAACATAAACAGTTAGTATACCATAACCACAACTAACCAATAAAACCAGGAACAGACAGTTAGAGATTTGTTATTTAATTCCATCTTGTTAACTGTGCATTTTTAGCACATATTATAGCCCAAGCAAGAGGGATTGATTACTCCTTATTTATCTAGACAACTGTTCTTAAGATCTCAGCATTTCCACTAGTTTACAATTGTTTGGCCTTAAATCATCCAGAGTGATTTTCTAAAACAGAGTTTCTTCTGGAACAGGGCAAAAATCTTAAAAGCATTCAAATCTTTCGACTAAACTACATATTAAATGAAAAACTAGGCAAGACTGATGTCACAACATCCAAAACACTCTGAGCACATGAAGTAAGTAGAAAAGATGGCACTTACTTAATCCCAGTAAAGGAAACACATTCACCTACACTGTGGAGTCCTGAAAGCCTTGCAATTCTCACAAGAAAGTTTGGCAGAGCTGGCTCAGGAATCAGTACCTCAAGCAAGGAACAATCGCTTGGCTTGCATCTCTGCAAAGTATACTGTATTGACCTAGATGAGTGGATTAACTCTTTCTGATCACAGGATGCGGGGCTGAATTGAAAGTACATCTGGCAGCAACATTATTTTCTTAGGTGGTAGGACAAGGCATTTCCTGGCCTCCAAAGCTAAACTGCTAAAACTTTAGGAGATGTGATCAAATTAATGCAAAGCTGCAAAGACCAATCAGTTCTCTTCAAGCTCACAAAAAAAAAAAAAAAAAGGCAGAAAACCCCCAAAGAATCAAACCAAAACAAAAAAAACAACTAGCAAACAAAAAAAACCCCAAACAAAAAACCCTAAACAAAACAAGGAGTAATGACAAAAAGACTGTCAAACTGAACTGTACACAGCTCACCCCAAGCTCCTACAAAGACCACAGAACTCCTCCCAGTAGCTAAACTAAGTTTCTTCATATTACATCACCTGTGTTAATGCTGAGCTAATTATCTCTCCGGACAGCTTCACTGTTTAAGTTTTCTCTCAGCAAGAAAACTACTGATTTTAGGTCTCTAGCCTTTGTATGTTATGGCTAGTAATGCACACTTAGGACCTAATCTTACAACTTCCTCTACACAGGCTTGACAACAGTGAAGCTACCAGGTCTCTGCCTAGGGAGTAAAGTCCACCTAAGGGATGTGGCTGAATGAACAGATTACTTGAACCTTTTGGAAACAACAACAGCCTTTTAGATCCTTCCACAGAGGGAAATGGATTAATAATACATTTGGGTTTTTTCCCTTATTTTTGTATTTCAAAGAGTTTGTCTACACTTTTGTTTGAAAATATTATCCAAGTTTCTTATCCTCAAACAGACACACACAAAAAATGACAGATGATGTTTACTGAGCACCTGTTTTACTTTTGATTGAAAGAGAGTATTTCTAACATGAGCCTTTCTTCCCTCACCATACCACCACAAGTTCATACTTTCTTATGGACTATTTTCTTCCTGTAGCAGCTCTTCTAAATCCTTCAGTGACAGATGTAATCTCATTACTAATCAGCCACATAGCTGATTAAAGCCACCAGCTCTCTCTAACTCAGGTTCATGGAAGCTGCCATTGGGCTTAAAAAAAAAAAGCCCTTCCACTTGCCCACCTAGGCCCGAATAGTCAAAAAAAAAGAAAAAATAGTCAAAAAGGAAAGTAAGCAATGGTTTGGCTTTTGTGGGTTTTTTTGGGTTCCCACCTCCAAGCTGCTTCCTGAGGAAAGATAATTAAATTCCCCTCATGTTCCAAAAATAATGCTTGAAAAAAAGTGTCTTTCCATGGGCTTTTTTTTGAAGTGTGGTTGGGCACATTACTACCATCCTCTTAAAATGGCATTCATTATCACAAGAACAGAGAGTTACTATTCACTTTAAAAAACAAACCAAACATTTACAAAGACTGATTTTAAACAAGAATTTAGTTTTAATCAAAAAAAAAAAAAAAAGAAAAAAAAAATATTTGCTCACCTTTGAAAGATTCTTGCTTTCTTGTCTGATCGGATAAGTTTGCTCAGTTGGCTCGCTGACTATTCCCAAACCTTTAGAGTGTGTTGAGTTGTTAGACCGATACTGTGAGCCAGCTACTGGATATGCATTTGCAACAATATCAGGTGAGTAAGAGCAGCTGGAATATTCACAGAAGGCAGGATCTCCCAGAACACTATGTGATGGACATTAAGAAACAGATCAGAAGTCATCCCGGGGTATAATTTCAGCACATACCTGTTGCCTAAATAAACATATCATTCCATGGCTGAAGAATATGTTTAACAAGCAAGCTGTATTTCAGAAGAAAACCATTCCATGTAACTTCAATTAAGTATTCAGTCATTGCTGTGGACTGCTCTAAAAATTATTAATTTTGGTTTGGGCAAACATGCAGTTTAGCAATTATTTAAACACACGGATGTTATCTGTCTCCAGGTTTCAAAGCTAGCCTGCTTTGCAGTTACAGTCCTCATTTCTGTTTAAGGTTATCAAGATTCTTCATACCTTCCTCCAGTAGGCTTTTTCTTGTGAAACAAACCAAATACACAGTTAAACTACATGACATGCATTACATACTTGACCACAACAATACAAGCATTAAAACCTGTCTTATAATACTGAATAACAAAGTAGGAGTATAGCATCTTATAGGGTATAAGACATGGGCTCAAGATCAAGAATTAGTACATGAAATACAACACAGAATTACAAGGTAATCATTAACTGACCTGCCTTTAACCATCACAGTTTATGAAAATTGGGTCTGGGGCATGCCTTTTTCCTTCAAATGTATACAACATTCCCTTCCAATTTCATCCTACACTTCGGCCAGAAACTATATACTGAGATCCAAATTTGATTAGGGACAAAGGAGATTTCTCAGCTTAAGAAAGTTGAATTTAGTTTTTAAAGCTGTTCACCATGAACTGGTCAACCTCTGAATCTTCGGTAGATAACGAAAAACAGAGAATGAGAGGCTTCAGACAACACATTTCTTACTGCTTGCTGCAATTCTTACAATCATAGTTTACACACAGAGAAGAAAAGTAACAAATGAAGAATCAAAAAAAAAAAAGCTATGGCTCAAGGCAAAACATTCATCAGAACATTGCTGCTGTCTGCTGTTTTTTTTTAATACTAGTTAATATAATGCTAAGGCTGTGTTTTTTGTAATGCATAGGTCAGGCCATACTCACCTCAGTATGAAATTTCTCTTAGAAATCAAAATGGGTTGAAAACACTTAGATTTCACGTAGGATAAAATGAAGGCCTACAAAGAATGAAGGTGTTCACTAGGGCTCTAACCTAACTTGTTACAATGCACCAATAACTTTGCAGTAACTGCAAAATTAATCCAGTGCTTAAAAGTTCTGAGAAGCTGAGAAGCAACTAGAGAATTATGTAACATAAAAATATTCTTATAAGACTTGATTATTTCCTGTCCTACTGTGTGGGCTATTTTCTAGCTTGCTCTGTGGTTAACAATACTTTTGTAAGACTACCACAAATGCCTTTTTTTCCAAGCCTTATTAGAAAAAAATCTTTGAGAAACTTGTAGCATTTTTACTAAAACTGCCTTTCTGAGGATGCATGGGTTGTGGAGCAGAGATCCAGGAGCCCCATACATCATTAAAATGGTTTACAGAATGAGAAACCTTCTCAGAGAATCTTCTTCTTCATTTTATGTGACTATATTTACCCAGCCTTGTCATAACACAATCATCCAAGGACTGGATTCAGCTCTTTCTAAAGCACAAACAAACCAGATCAATCATTACAGACCAACAAATCCTCCTTAATGCTTTGTAACAATACAGGCCACTTGAGAACGACAAACAAGGTACCAGATATACCCCAGAAATTAAATGCAAAAACCTAAAGTATTAAGACAATGCACAAGCATTTCTATGGTTAGAATATTAACGAATGAGAGCCTTGACTTTGTAAGAATATTCCAAGTCTAAAACAAGAGTGTTAAAATCCCCCAAGAAATAGAATCAGAAAATATACGTACTTATCCAAATATGGTTCCTGAACAAGTGGGTAGCATGTAGTTAAGTATCTAGGAAAGACACACGCTTCTGAGGGTTCTGACCATGCCACAGTTACCGCCGCATGTTTTGGAACAACTGGTTTGACTTCTGCTGACAACTTGATGCCCTGAGAAACAAAACACTTTTTGGCTACATGCACCTGAAGATTAATGTTGTAAATGAAAAATACTCAACCTTGTGAGCTTGTCATAGGAAAGTGTTAGTTTGCTCTCATGTAACAAAACATGCAAAACAATAAAGCTCACCAAAGGAAATGGAAGGAGAAACAAAACTAATGAATTCTAGAAGAAACATGACTGCTCTGGAAATTTATTTTCTCTAATACCCTCATTTAGCATGAAATACTCACTAAGGTCAGTTATGGAAAGAACAGAGGTTTACTTAACAAGAGATGCAGTAAATGCTGATATATGAATTCCTACTTTAGATTTGACCAAGATAAGCTACAATTCATAAATACACTAGCACTACTGTAAAATCAAACTCTGGAAGCAGGTAACACTTACGTCTTTGTGTACATCTGTATTTTAAGGTAGCCTGTCCAAAATGACAACTCCATTACATAGCCTTAAGACAAATTTTCCACCTGTTCTGAATTACCATTGCCTTAAACTGGATATGTATATGTGGAAGGTGGACACTGAAATGAGACTCAGTATATACTGCCATTACACTGCTACACAGCTTTAATCACCCTAACACACACCACAAGTCATTCCTCTAGCTGATTCTGTATTTTCGGGTAACTGACATGCTACATGAAACCTGGGATTATTTTCACTTGCAAAAGCAAGTTTCAGTAACTGAACAATGCACAAGGCTTTTAAAAACATTTGGACGGTATTTTCAGTGTTTGAGCATATGAGCTGGACTCCTTGCATCTCTGGTGGCTCAGCAGTCACTTGTATTACAAATATTTAAAGACCTCTGACAGCCTAACATAAATCACAACTACAAACTTTTCTGGTTTTAATTTACCAGGCAGATCCAAATAGACAATGAACACCCACTGTAACACTGACGAATAAAACGTGAAGTAGGCACACCTGAGTACACTTACATATATGAAAAGCATAAGCTCGGGAGGTAGTGAAAGCAAAGCATTAGTAAACAATTGTTGAGGGCTCTTTATTCACTAAGATCATACCGCATCACAGGAATCAACTGTGACTGCAGGCTAACCGTTAACTTTAAAGACTCCCAAGCCTCATCAGTCCACGTGCGTTGCAACGCCCCTGTTACTGGTTAGAATTTGTGCACCCGTCTTAGTGACTGGCTGTCTGCGTGTCCTTGCAGCAGGCTCCCCCCTCTCTGAGCAAGAAGCGGGTTTCACGCTCTCGCCCGCTGGAAGCGGTGTCTGGGGCTCAGCCCCCCGCCCAAGCGGTGGGCAGTGACCCGCCGTGCATCACCCCGGGCTTCCTCCCCAGCCCCTCTGTTCTGCTCTCCCAGAAGGCCTCTTCTCCCCCGCCCGGAACTGAATGCCGACTCGAGGCGCCGCGC
>NW_009941530.1:0-14003 GCF_000696875.1 Nestor notabilis | reverse complement strand
ACACACAGAGCATTGTACCTGCAGCACTCTTTGTACAACACTCTCTGTAAGAAGCAGAGAATTTTAGCATTAGCGTTAAAAAAAAACCATAATCCTTCTTCTCTCTAGAGTTCATCTGATGAGAAAATATCATGTTTGCATGGATTAAAACTCAAGACAAGTTCAATTGCAATCAGGTCTTATCTTCTATTTGAATTTTGGTCACCTTGAGCTGCTTTGAAAAGAGATTGGTCTGGGGATATTTAATTGGCAGTAAAAGAGGAACAAATTTCATTAAAAGCCTACAGAAAAACCACATTTGTTTTGCACTTGAAGTGAAACTTTCCATGTCTTCATTTTTAAAATAACAGTTCCAAAAATTACTTTTCCCTCAGTAAAGTGGGTTTATTTTTTGCTTTCTATCAGTCACTGCCTTGTTCTATTGCTGGGATCAAAATAATTTTTGGTTCCTCTCCAGAAAGAGCTCTGCTGCCCATGCTCAGAGAGGTACAGTGGCACCTACCTCTCTGCACATGGAGTAACACCACCACCCTCAAGTGCACAGCAGCCGATCTTCCTGGACATCAGCATCTCCCAGGGCTTTTCCCAAATCACATTTTTCTGGAAGAGAACAATTTAGAGAGGAAAAATTAACCACCAGCATATGAGAATAAGCACTCTGTTTACAGACCTATAACAACATCACGTTTTAAACCAGTGACCTTGAGATGACGGTGCACCACACCGAACTGCCAAGAGCCCCTCACAGGACCTAACCAACAGTAGCTTGGGTTTATTCTGTGCTAAGCAGGTTAAAGATGCAGCTTTTCTATGCACAGAGTGATCATCTTGTCTCAGCCACCACCATACACATCATATAGACATCCCTGATGCAGTTCAGCAGAGCCCTCTACCAAAGGATGCTAAAATATGCTCTTGGGAGTGGAAGGATGGAGAACACTCAGAAAGCCAGGAGCAGAATTAAACTGTCATTTTCCTCAAAGTTCCCTATAATATCATCTCTTTACTGTTTCCTGAGGGGCTGGGAGAAGACAGCAACAAGCAGCAGGACAGCAACACTTGCAAGTGACACTGGTGTTCAGATGAGTCCAGATCTCTGCTCTGCTTGAGGTGGTTTGGTTGACTGCAGTAAAACTGGCTATCCAAAATCACAGCCACTTCTCTGCTGCTGCCAGGGAAGCTCATGTCTGTGAGCTGTGTGCCACCCGCCTCAGGGGACAGGGAAGCCACAGCAGGGCTGAGAAGATGCAGCATAAAAGCAGGGACCAGAGCTTCAGACACCTGGATTTTAATACTTAATGCTGACAAAATGCCAAATGAGGGGTTTTTCATTCTGTTCAAGAAAAGGAAAAAAAAAACCCAGGAAAATTTAATTTGAAAGAATTTAAGAAGAATACAAGAGCCCATAGGGACAGGACAAGGGGGAATGGATTTAACCCTCCTATTTTAAGGGAAAAATTGAGATGAGCTCTTGGGCAGAAGCTCTTCCCTGTGAGGGTGCTGAGGCGCTGGCACAGGGTGCCCAGAGAAGCTGTGGCTGCCCCATCCCTGGCAGTGTTCAAGGCCAGGCTGGACACAGGGGCTTGGAGCAACCTGCTCTAGTGGAAGGTGTCCCTGCCCATGGCAGAGGGTTGGAGCTGGAGGAGCTTTAAGGTCCTTCCAACACAAACCAGTCTTTGATTCTGTGATAAAGAATTCTCACGAAGTTTCCTCCACCTCTTCCATATATTATCTTATAAAACCCTACAGACATGCAGACAAATATATTTCTCCACCTTAAGCTCCTTAAGACATTGCTTAAAAGTTAAAAATCCACACAAGTAAAATAGTTGCATTCATACATTAAATATGATGAAACACAAAGCACATATGAGATGCCTGTGAAATATTTATGTGCACATTTATTTTCCTGTAAATATTTTCTCCACTAAGATCCTGGCTTGATCTTTGTATAAGATGCAGTTTTGCCTGCAAAGTGCAGGCAGTGGAGAATGGCAAATATAATATTTCTCTCAGTTAAGGGGATGACAATGGTGCCCAATACATCAATGAAGTTTCAGTCTGTGTTAGCATCATGATGGAACAGGAAATTGGATTCCAGGGGCTAATCCATTGTTAACGATTTCACTTCATAAATACACTTAGTCTTCATTAGAACTTCTTGCTGTTGGAAATAGTTTAAACTTTGGGAAAAAATATTCTTGGAAGAATCAATTATCAGCATGCCACCTCCTGATACTTTGATTTATTGATTTTTCACAGGTAACAGACCTCAAACCCAGGTTTGGCTGGAAGAGCTCAAATGAGTGCCATTGCCTCAACCTCCCAGCAGCAAACAAGGCAAGTTTCCATAGGTTTAAATCACATCCACAGGAAGGGCAATTGCACAGAAACACAACTCTTGATTATCTTCATTAGTTCTGAGCAGCACAAGTTCAGGCTGCACTACAAGCTCCTCATAGCAATGTGGTCTCTGAGCAAAACCCTTGCGCCAGGGACCTGCGCCAGCAGGACATGGGCAATGATGTGATACATAGCATAGACACATCTAGACATGGGTTATTAATCTTCTCTGGTACTCTTCCCTGGCTCTGACTCGAAGGCCTCTGTTCCTGTTCTTCATCTCAAATGTTGTTCAGGCTGACGAGGTTTGTTAGAGCACTAAAGCTCTGCACATGTGCTTAGAGCTACATTTTAGACATCTGTTAAATAGGAGGGTGTCTGAGCAGTGAGTCAGGACCTCACCACACTTCCCACTAAATATCACACCATAAGACAGAAGTACAGTAGGGAGAAACAGGACCTTTATTAACTGTCTGTCAGACATTCGCAGCAGTGAAGAATCATCTAAGTCATGGAGGGAAGGTCCTTAGAGGGCTAATATCTCCCTGGAAGAGTTAACTACTTGTAACACCAGCCTGAGAGGTGTGTAAGCTCCTCTAGCCATCTATGGCATGGGAACAGATCTGATCTATAAATAAAACAAGCTAACTAAAGGTGCAAATGTTTTGGTGATGGAAGAGAACATTAAATAGCCAATAGGTAAGTTCAGTACTAAGTAGAAAATGGAATTGCCCAGGAATATGGTTTTTAAACAAGTATTGACCCCTAGGGCTTTGCTTTGAGCCTATTGAGACCTTCAAGGGTTTGCACCGCTCCTACCCAAGAATAATGCTCCATGCTGGCAGTGCTTGAAGGGAAAAGTAATATATAGAGCAGTATTTCCAAGCACAAGATAAAGTTTCATGTTTCTTACCAAGCTCTGCAGGAGATTTCTCAGTATTATGCATTACTTGCATTTTGGAATGGTTCAGATAAACAGAAATAGCAAAGGAAATGTGTTTCAGTAACACAGGTGTCCACATGAATATATGCATGAATCCTGGCACATCTTTTTATTTTGCTAAGAATTGAAAAGTTGCCCTCTGGCATCTCTCACTGCTATTTGCTGTAAATCCCAGATGAAAATGCAAACAGGAAAGGACACAAAACTCACTGGGGATCCTGAAGAAACACCGTTGCAGCCCAAAAGGCTGAGACTACCAAAATCTGCCTGAACTATCCTTATGCCAATAATTAAACAGCATCTGAAAAGCCCAAAAGGCTGAAACTACCAAAATCTGCCTGAACTATCCTTATGCCAATAATTAAACAGCATCTGAAAAGCCCATAATTCTGGAGTCCCATTCAAAGTGGGACATCCCCAGGTAAAGACAACTCATGTAAAGTGTTATCCAACCAAATGCACTATATTTGTTAAGTTTAATCCTGTTCCCCATAACAACCACCCTCCTCTGCCTTAGCCTGTCTCTTCTTGTCCCTGTGTTCATACCCTTCTCCTCCCTTCCCAGACACTCTCAACCTAACAGAGTGAGCTGCAAGGTTTGGAGGCCATGCTTATGTGATATGTTCATTTTTGTCCTCTGTGCTAGTTGCTCCCAGCATTAAGGATGTTTTGCTCTAGATGAATCTCTAATTTACTTCTTTCAACACTCCCTGTATTGTTTGCATTTGGTACCAGAGAAAGGGAAATGGATGCTAATTTAAACACAATTTAATGGCTAAACTACTCATTTGATGATTCAGAAAGAAGCAGAAGTCCAAGTTTTCCCAAAGAACATCAAATGCTCTGGTTATAAAACAGCATCTGGATTCCCCATGGAAATACTATGCTGATGGAAATGTCAGTGGCAATGAGACCACCAAATACCCACAATAACACATTCAGACCAATTTCAGACCCTTGGAACTGGGGAAACTTAGATGCTAAATCATTCTGCCAGAAAACCACTTCCCTTCCATCAGAAGGGAATACTTGGACATGTTTTATTCCTGTTGGCAGTTTTCTGTTCAGCATGAGTTCTGCAACACTATCAGTGGCCCAAGAGATTCTGCATGGGTTTGAGCAATGGTCATGGCTTTCTCTCCTTACAAGAATTTTATCTTTACTGGAATAGAGCCTGATAACCAGCTTTAATTCGCAGGCATTTGCAAACAAAGTGATGCTCACTCTACCTGCACTCCAGGCCTGCAATGTGCTCCTTTGAATGGTGTTTTCACTGATGCAACCAGGAGTCAGATGGTAGAAAAGTAAGGGAAGTACTTACTCAACACCACTCTCCTCACCCATCCTGGTTTGTAATAGAGATGCAGATGGTGTGGAAGAAGATGAGACAAAAAGAAACCTGAAATATTTTTTAAAAAGCATGATTTTTAGTACAAACCACAGATTTTGGCCACAAACAGCACTGAAAGACTCAGTTCATTGAGGTATCAAACCACAGCTAAAAATCTCTGAAGATGCATGTGTAAAATTGCCTCATTTTGCATTTTGCTTTCTTACCTGTTTTACAGCTATTAACTTCTCTGGCACCCATATTTGCTCAGATTAATTTTCAACAATCAGAGAGCTAATGTGTTCTCTCCCCTCCTCAGCTGGGCAACCACAGCTCCAAGGTCGTGACTGCCTCTTTACTCTGCTGCGGGGAATCGGGCTATAACGAAGTAAAGTCTTTGTCTGCAAAGATCCAGCAAAGGAAGCACTCAGGGAGCTTTACCATATCACACAAACTTCCATTTCTGCTCTTAAAAAGCTTGTCTTCCAGAAGGTTGTTATTCATGAAATAACTTGCTCTGCTTGCTCCGCAGATTCAAGGTTCTCCTAACCCCAAACACTGCCTTTCTTTAACATGGAAACGCTAACACCCATACCTGTTATCCACCTTCCCAAGCCTCCCAGAGCCACTCAGGGAGTAGACTTAACCCAGGCAAGCTTCCTGCAATCATCAAGGTCCTGATACCCCTCCATACTGACTAGATCAAGCCACAGCAGCTGGTGTTACAAACAGCCCACGCTCACCACTACTGCTCCACCAGCAGGCAAGGCTCCTACTTCTGGCCACATCTATCCCTTATCCCATTTTGTCCTGAATGAGCTAATTAGTTTAATCAGCAGCTTCTGCTAATCCAGCCCATCTTAACAGAAAAAGATTGGAAGTGGTGGGAAGTGTGGCGTGTGAGTGGCTGGAACAAGGTGGGTTAAGTAGGGCTAAGCAAAAAGCTTAGGAAATGGGCAAAGTGGAGAGAACTAGGAGTAAAGCACAGTGAGACAGCACTGCTGCTGCACAGTGTTCTTAGCACCAACAAAAGCATCCTGACACGTTGGAAAGGCAGGATTTTTTATTATTATCTGTAGTATCTTTCTTATAACAATAACTTCATTAAAAATTGATTAATAATAAATAATAAAAGAACAACTTATATAATCTGTAATTATCTTTATTATTATACAGAGAAAAATAAAGAAGCAGGAAGTTTCTGCATGGCCACCTCTCCTGGCACACACAGCACCAAGCAATGACCTCTCCTTTAATCCAAGCAGGGGCCGGGGTGCGAGCGTGGCTGCGGAGGGCGTCTGTGGGAAGGGAGCACGCAGACAATATCAAGCAGCTCAGATCCACACAAACAATTTAACAGCAGTTCCAACATCTCATTAATTTGATTTCGGGGGAAAAGCTGTCAGCCTCGATTTTAGTTAAACACTGAACCACAGGTGAACCTTGCGCCTGTGAAAGCTGCGAGGAGAAAAGCGCCGCGCGTTCTCACCCAGCACCCTGTGGCCTTATTAACCCATGCCAAAAAGGTGTGAGAAAGAAAGCACAATAACTTCCTGGGAAGCCCAGGACTTTTCTAGGCAGGACCACATCTGCAAGAGATGTGTTTGCAGCAGAAGCATAATAGCAGCTGTGTTTCCATAACGTCATAGTTTGTGAGACAGCAAAGCTGAAGGATGGAAGCTGCTCTCCATGCGCTGGCTGGAATACCAGCTCTCTGCTACACACAGCACCTGCACCCTGCAGTTTTCCCAGTTTCTCCTTTATGTTTAAGATCCATCAGTTTGTAATTGCAGCCCGGGTGGGATTACAGGAGCTTTAGCACCTACTGTACCACCCTGTTAAACTCCTCACATCTATATATATTTTTTGATGAGCTTGGAGTGAGAGCTGCATTTTTATTTCTCTGCTTGGTAAAGCAGAAACAAGGCTTTGCCCAACTAGAAGTTTTCCAGGCTTGTGTTTGGCTGGGACAAAGCTAACAAGCCCCAGGCTCTTACTGGACATCTACCTGTGGCCATGACTGGGTGCAACGGAGACTCAAGAACTTCTCCCTCCAACCAGCCTTTGCTCGAGGTCCCAGCAGTCTGGAGACA
Source organism: Nestor notabilis (assembly GCF_000696875.1). Classification (NCBI taxonomy): domain Eukaryota; kingdom Metazoa; phylum Chordata; class Aves; order Psittaciformes; family Psittacidae; genus Nestor; species Nestor notabilis. The sequence continues at coordinate 7,294 of NW_009941530.1, read as the reverse complement.
TCCCTGCTTACAGGTTTACTTTCACCCAGTGAAAAAGAGGATGAACCTGACCAGGAGGGACTAGCAATAAATACACTGTAAAAGCACTTCCCAGGGCAAAGATCTTTCCCAAGGCTGGGCCAGCAGGCAAACACCCTCCAGGATTAAAGCGGGAAGCATGCTCCATGCCACCTCTGCCTGGGTGCGCTGCTAGTGCCAAGGTGCTGCTGATGCAGCGATTTCTGTGGCTGCCTTCACTCCCTAATTCATTTTGGGCAAACCAGCTGGAACACAACCCTATCTGCAAACAGCCACCCTGGTACAAGGTGTCTGTGTCACTGCAGTGTGACAAAAATACCTCCCTGAGATTTCAAGGAGACACAGCCTTTTCTCTGGGTTTGTGCATGTCTCAGCTTTTGGAAGCAAGGAAAAATATCCAATATATTCCTCAAAAGCTCCTGTTATGCCAGGTCTAGACAGGCGTTCACCTTGCATGACTGACTTCGTGGGGGAGAGAGGCAAGAGGCCTCCCTGCCTTTCTCATGCTTCCCCCCCGCCGGGGTCCTGCCAGCTCATACACCAAGTATTGACTGTAATATTCCCCCTAAAGCGGCGCAGAAGATCTGTGTTTCAGCTGTACATGTTTTTCACTTCCTCCTTACTCAGTGCTTTGTTTTAAGAGCGCATCCTCCACAGTAATTTCATAGGTTTCTATTCCTGGCTTCAGGAGAGGGAAAGGAGAATCTAATAATATTGATGAATAACCAAGCTGCTGCTAAGAAGTCTGCTTTTTCTTGTGTTTAAAAAGTACCTGCTAAGGAAAGTAAAAAGGACGTGTCACTGCAGACTGTAGTGAACGCAGTAAGTAAGGGATGAGGGGCCACGTTCCCAAGCGCATTGTCGACATCAGGGAAAGAAAACATACTATTGTAGCTTCAAAGAGCAGGGACAGTCACAACAACTGACACTGCTGAAAAGCACATTTGCTTTGAGTTTCCTTTGAAACAAACACCCACCCATTTCCTGGGGTTGAATGACTTGTTGAGATCCACTCACCAAAGTCTATCGGAACACACAATGCTGCCATGATGCTTGTGATGACTTTGGGGCTGGTTGGCATGTGTCTTTTTCATGTGATTCATGCTTGTGACTGAGCCTTCCCGTTGGAAAACACAGTCCAATCCCTGCCCAAACTGCACAGACCCAGGGTAATCTGCCCAATGAGTTTGGGAAGAATCGTTCTAAAGCAACAGGGGACCTGGTAAAATGGGAGTGGAAGGAAACAGCAGCTCAAAGGGATGGCACCAGAGTTCATGTAGAAAGGGGGGAAAAAAGGCAATAAGGGAAAAATGTTATTACACAGTAACGGATACCTTTGGGGTGAATATCTCGCTGTTACTTTATTATCTCTGGGAGCAACAGTCCCAGTAACACGCTCAGACCACAGCAGGGAGATAAAGGCAACAAAAGAGGTCACTGCAGTTTGAGGAATACACTGATCAATCTGTAAGTGCGGGAAGCAGAGTGATGTGCAGAAGTGAGCCCCTGTGCCCCATTCACCCACTCCAAGCCCTGGAGCACTGCTGGGCCTCCCCAGCACAAGGCAGTAGTTCTGTAGCTCTTCTGTTAAAGGAGCTGTCTCATGTTGGGGATGAACAACAGTAATATCTTCCATGAATTCAGACAGGCACAAGGCAGCCGATACAAGGGCTAACAGACCACTTTCTCCTACAGGTGTGTGCCAGAAGACATAATGAACAAGGGAAATGAAGAAATCAGAGGCTCAAAAAAATTTCAAAACTTATCGTTGCTTATATTTCTATTAAATAATCCTCCTTTTTCCTAAGTGAAGAGAAACTCCCCATCCACAAACCACTAAAAGAAAGATGGGGAAAGCCTTTTTAGCACAGCCTGGTGGGATAGGGCAAGGGGTGATGGTTTTAAACTAAAAGATGGAGATTCAGGCTGGCTGAGAGGAGAAAATGCTTTACAGTGAGGATGGTAAAATCCAGGCACAGGTTGTCCAGAGGAATGGTGGATGCACCATCCCTGAAGACATTCAAGGCTGGGCTGGATGTGGTTCTGAACAACCTCACTTAGTTGAAGATGTCCCTGCTCATTGCAGGATGTTGGACTAGATGAGCTTTGAAAGTCCCTTCCAACCCAAACTATTCTATGCGAACTGGGACTGTTACACGCCAGCATAACCAGGAGTTCACTGCGCATGTGTTTCACAGAATGTTCAGCAGATGGGTATTTATTGCCCTGGGCTGTTGGGAGCTCTTTCAGCCCTCACAGCTGATGCTGCTGGGCCAGAAGTGCTGTTTCACACTCTGTTGTCCAGCCAGGGAAGAACTGATGCTGCTTTTCATTGCTTTCACATTGAGTTTAAGCCCTTTTCACAAGCCAGGAGATTTCTGGTTGACGAAGAAAGAGAGCAGCTTTCCAAAGGTGGAAGAAATGTTAAGGGTGAGAAAAAATTAACACAAGATGAAGAGCAGTGACGAAGTTTGAAAAAAGACTGGGAAAAATCCAGGTGCTCTAATAATGCTGTGATTTCCCAAGGAAGAGCTGACAGAGCCATCTACTGCTCATGTTCCACGGCCCTGCAGCAGCCAGGGCTGGTGGCGAGGGCTCAGCCCACTTCCATCCCTGCTGCCTGCAAAGGGAAGCGTGGGAACATCTCCCCAACGTGAATTATGTTATTTGGCCTCTTACTTTGTAACATCAAGGGGAAAGATAGAAAAAATATCTGTGGCATAAAGGAAAGAATAAGAGGCCAATAAATAATACATAAAACAAGAAGCAGCTATTTTCTCGTAGCCTTTTAAAATAACTCTCACGTGGGTATAATATACCATAAATATCAAAGCTGCAGTGCAGCCCTTATGTGACAAGTCACAGACTAGTCAGAAAACACTTTCTGAGATCTGAATCATGGCCACTTAGCTATTCTCTTTATTGGGGGGGGGAAGAGAGGGAAAATTAATAGCATCTCTCAGCAGAAAGTTATTTCTAGACTTCTACTTTGCAAAGGGAACTGTCATTTCATTATTTTGGTGGGTGTAATGGCACATGCTGTACCGACCATATGCAATCAGAGCATTAAATGCTGGCTCAGATGTGAAGACGTAATGAGATACACACATTTTTCCTTTTTAATGAGAAAAATGATTGAAAATAAAAGCCAGTACAGTGCAAAACACAGATGTCACCGGCATTACAAAACTTTCTGGAAATGTAGGTTCTAAGTTGCCATTGTTGTAATGGTTTAAGATGTTTTAACTGAAAATTACCACTTTCAGCTTCTTTTTGATAAAGAAGTTTGTACAAGATGCATGGCACACGTTCAACATGGCCAAGGCATTGCTGGTTATGAACTGGTGAGGCTAACCTTGGACAACCTGCTTGGGAACTTGGGGACTTGTGATACAGGTTGGTTTGAGGTGCATCCCCATGCAGAGAGGGAACTAGGACCCTAAATTGGTCCTTACTTATTGAGGGAGGGCTTACAGATGTAGAGATGCTGTCTCCCCAAGTGCTCTGCCTGGTTACATAAATCCAAATTCAATTAGGGAACCACATTAGGCACAGCCCTGACTTCCATGCAGGAAACCTTCTGCTCTTGGCTGCGTTCCCTGGCTGATAAGGAAGGATGCAACAGGAATCAGCAGGCAAGAGCTGTACTTTCAGTTTCCTTGGTGCCACCACTCTTCTCTGCCTCAGCATCCCCACTTGCAGAATGGGCACCAGCAGTCCTACATCACTGGGTAAAAAGCTCTGCTGAAGCAGTGAGTGCTACAAACAGTCCCTACCACTGACTTTAGTTAAGTGGATAGGCCATTCAGACCCTCTTCTAGTGGGTGAGTAGCTTCTTCATCCTCTCCCCCTTCAAACGCTCTCTGTTCTGTGCAATGTTCCCCCAGCGTCCCGTATATCTATGGGAAATTCTCGCCCACAGATCACCTCTGTGGTTCCCACCTTGCACAGCCATCAAGGTTACCTCTGGAGCTCGCTTTGCATCCCACTGCCAGAATGGGAAGAGGTAAGGAGAGAGACAGGAAGGAAGGGCAAAGATGGGCAGGCACTTACCGCACTTAGCAGCAGGGGCTGGGGGGAGCTTCAAGGCAGTGCCAGCAGCACAGGCTCATAAAAACCAGGATGAGAACGTGCTGTTCTCTCCAGCACTCCCAGTACACGCAGGGATTGATCCGTTTGTGTAAGGAGAAGCCGAGCAGTGGCTGCTCCAGCCCAGCCACACGTCACCACCAGCAGCTGGTACAAAGAGCTTCCTTCCAAATCCATCGCTCTAAGAGCATCTGGAGACTGACGCCAGCTACAAAGGCTTCCTTTCTTCATGAACACTTTGCTTCGCTTGTCATTCCTCACTCAAAACCATGTTATCTTACCTGCATTTTAGAGAAGAAAGGTACTAAAAATACCCAATTCTGTCCTTTTCATTAGGGCAGAGAGGAAATACAACGGTGCTCACTGTTGACTGCACAACTCTGATTTTTTTGCTACTCATAAAATTTTACCACTTCAAAGTGATCCCTGGAGGGGTGTTTATTAAAGGAGTCTGAACTCATCTCTGGCTGAAACTGGCTCTGTCTAGCTATCATGAGCCACATGTGGTTTCAAAGTGCCTCTGATAGCAGACTCCAGAACAATGTAATCCATAAGTTTACATCAATTATTTATATGACACTACTTTGTGATGTTGTTGGGTTTAATTGGTCTTTGGAATTCATCAAAAAGTATTAGCAAAGTTCATTACTTAACATTGTTGGTACCATTTAGTATGAACACTCTGCTAAACAATAACAAGCTTGTCCACATAAGCCACCTTATGGGAGCAAAATAACCAAATCCTGCCTTGGCTCATGCCAGCCTCAAGGAGAAATAGGAGAACAAGCAGACTTTGGAGCTGTGATCAAATCAGCACACTATTTCCAGGCAGGAGTACAGGGGGTTTATATGGAGAAAAGCAAATGCAGTCTCCAAGGAGCAGAAAGACTGGCAGAACAAAGTGGGGTTTTTTGGTTGCTTGGTTTTGGTTTGTTGGGGTTTTATTGTTTTATTGTTTGTTTGTTTGTTTCAGAAAACTCATGATCTTTCAAATGAAATGATGGCTTTTTAAAGCCAGGGTATGAAATTTCCCAATTAAAATGGAAGTGTTCATAGTTGAAAGACAGTCAGACGCTGACTCAAGACAGTTGGATCTGGCATTTGGGTTTGTTGGCCTGAGTTGCAATGAAAACCACCACAAGACATTTTGGCGACTCAGAAACATGTTGCAGATTTACAGTTTCAGTAAAACCACTATCGTGTAAGACACCAAACTTTGATTTCAAGCAAGAGGAATCAGACACAAACATCATGAGGAATGGGAGATGAACTGCCATCTCCCACAGCCAAGAGTGTCATTTACAGCTGAGGAGCTCGTCAGGTGGGAAAATACATGAGCAGACTGTAATGCTCCTGCAGGAGGGGATAAAAAACTGCTCCAGGATGGATATAGCCAACTGGAAAAGTGAAGACAGATATCTCCAGAAACATCTACCCAGTTTAAACAGCGTGTTTCTCCCCACGGAAGATTCTCCAGTCCATTTCCCAGTAACATCACACTGAAAATTCCTAAAGAGAAATTCTGAAATGACAGAGAACTGCATCAAAAGCCAAACTAAATCAAGGAAAAAGATAAAAAAGACCTTTATGCAGCAACCAGAGCAGTGAGATGCTACCAGTGAATGAACTTGCTGTGTAAATCTGGAACACTCAGTGCAAAGACAAGGACTGACTCAGCTACAGCTGCTTTTCAGCACGAGAAAGCAGATGCCAAACAATTGGACCAAACAGCAAGGAAATGTTGCTAGAACATTGCATTAAGGGCCAGGAGCCAGATGTTGGGCTACAAGTTGGCTTGGAAGAGGATAAGACTGCCAAGAGGAGGAGCTGCTTTTCCCTGTGAGTGTGAAGAAAATGGATTTTGAAGTCTCAGCTGCAAATAGCCACCCTCAGCCTCTGTTCCTCCAAAGGGGAGCAACTAGATGTTTGAAGGGAAAAAAACCCACCGAATGTATGAAACCCCAAAATTTAGAGGTAGTTTTATATAGAATAGCTGGTTAAGATAGGTTCAATACAGCCCCTTCGCTCTTCTACACATTGTGTCATTTGCTCTAGCATATATACTTTATCATCTGTACCAGAAGATGAACATATATCATTGACTTTATCACTCCGATTAGTATTAGTTGGCCCCACTGATGTTTTATCTCATTCCTCACATCCACTAGGATTCGTTTTTAGGGTTTGCACCCCAGAGGACAGTCCCCATAACCCCAGAGTACTCTCTGTACTGTAACAGAGTCAGCAGCAACTCCCTGCTGAGGTTTTCCTGATGGAGCTTTCAGTGGCTTGGAATAATTCCCCATCACTCTCGATTCATACATTGCTGTAATCACTCACATTTAATGAGGGTGAATACTAAAGCACAAAGTGAAAATGCCTGGAAGTTTTCTTCCCAAATCCAATTAGATGTCATTAAAATATTTATGCATCAGGTGCAAGTTTTCCCAAAGGGCTCTCATTTACAAATAACACTAGGTGAGGTTCACAGCAGAATCTATTCCATTAATTGCTTTTGGAGCACATGAGCATTACCATATTTCCAGCTTAATAGCAAGTTAAAAAAGCAAAGGATTAACTCAGAATGAAGAGAGTCACACCCAGACATTTATCATTTATAGCATCTAACAAGCTGGAGCAGAGGAAAAAGTAATTTGGGAGTAATATGAGGACCAAGTGCCATCTTGTGGACTTACAAGCAGTGCACAGGATACAGCTCAGCATGGCCACAGACGGCATTTAGGCATCAGTGAGACACAGGTTAGATTTGTATGCTGTGGCCATAGTTACTGGTATTAAAACAAATCACTTCGTTAAAAGCAATGACATTCTCTCTCTTTAGAAGACTACAGATACTGCCTTCAAGATTTATAGTGGCCTCATTACTCTGGCTCCCACAAGAAGTCCATAAAAGTTTTACCACCCAATTCTTGCATCACAGCCGTAAATTCCAACTGTGTTTTATCTCAGACAACACAAACTGGGCACTGACTGCAAAGCCAGGCAGAGGCTGCTGTTGTACAGATGGAGCATTCACACTCCCAGGCTTATGCAGAGCCAGTGCCACAGCCATGGACTATAGAAGTGATTTGCTAGTCTCTCCACCAAAAAATCTGTTTCTTTACCTGCACTGTTCCCAAGGATCATAGAATCATTCGGGATGGGGCAGCCACAGCTTCTCTGGGCA
>NW_009941529.1:108749-113950 GCF_000696875.1 Nestor notabilis | reverse complement strand
GGGAAGTGCGGGATTGGGTGTTGCCTCTGCAGAGGTGCTGGGCAGAGGAGGGCGTCTGGAGACCCGGTGCGGGGCACCCAGGGCAACCTCGTACACGCGTCTGTTGCAGCTGGGTGTGCAAGGCCGTGCTGTGTCTTGCCCAAGGCACTGTGCCTGGGAGTCATGCTGGGCAAAGAGTGCTCCCCACCAGGAGGGGCAGGGCAGGCCCGGCGCAGCCTTTTGGCACGGACACGGGAAGCACAACTCTCCACCTCAGGCCATCCGTCGCTTCTACCTCAGGCACTCTGCTCACAGAAGGGGGATGAGCCTGTCCCTGAGGAACACACCAGAAGAAGCGCGATCTGAAGCACCATCTTGGTTGTGAGAGGAGGAGAAAGAAGTGAAGAAACTTGACTGGATAACCGGGCAGGTTGATTGTTGTTGTGACAAGGAACAGCCCCAGCTCTAGTTGCAGTCATGCAGTTCAGGGCAGGATTAGAGTCCCCTGATACTCAAAGGCATTGCTGAAGCAAATGTGATTTTCATAGCGTTATCAGCAAACTTCCCTTCCATGCTGCAGACCTGGTTTCTCCTCATGGACTTGACATTTTTCAAAACTGATTTGTACAAAGTGTTTTTCAGATACAACTGTCAGGTCTGAACAAGTGAGCTGCAATGAGCTCCAGAACCTGTAACAGCAACATCTCCCAGCCCACAGGGGCGATGGATCTGTGGTTCCTCCAGCGCTGCCCACAGCCAAACTGTTCCATGCTGTGCATTGACACCTTGTGCAGCACGTAGAGCACACACACCCGTGTGCTTTTGCTAGATCATGCCCTTAATTTCTGCAGCACAAATGCATTTATTTCCTGCCATATTCCTCCTCGCAGCCACACATGAGGATGTGCATTTGTCTCTTCACCTTGTATAACTGCCATCTGTATTGAGACAAGATACACTCTTGCACTGAGAGGTGAGTAAGCCCTGAGGGTAGATGTGATTTTATGTTAGCCATTACTGTGGTTTTGAACACAAGTATACAGAGATTCTCGCACTTCAGATAGATTTTCACAGGGATGATAGCAACCTTCTTCTCTCCTACAGTAGAAGTATCTAAGCATTCAAAGCGCATCTAGAAGGAGTCACTTTGGGAAATCTGAGAACTTAGGGCCTTTAGATTTCTCCTTGTATAGGAGTTGACTTGGTGATACTGATTTAGAAATAATATTCCCAGTAGGGAATGAGGCAAGTTAGATTATGTGACCGACTTGTATGATCTTTTACAGCCATCTAGTAAAGAATCTCACACAATACCTCAACTGTTGAGGCAGTTTGGAGGCATTTTTTAAACCTGCAAACCTGCAGCTCGCTTTAATGCTGTAAGTATTTTACTTTCTTTTAATGTTAAAAATGGACTCCAAAGTGCAGCCATAAATGTGCTGTGTAATTTCTGCTGCAAAGGTATGAAGTGGGTTGGATCTTAAATACTCCAGAGCTTTGAGATGGCATGTCTCCAAGTTTACAACATAATCCCTTCTGTCTCAAGGATGGTCCCTGCTTTAAATTACTCATGCTCTGTTGTGCAGACATGTTAACACTTGAGTTGCACAAGAACAACAGAAAGTTTGAGATTTTAGATCATTTGCCAGCAGAGATTCCAGTATGATTTTACAGGAACATAACACATGAAAAACTCATCCCGTGCATTATCATTGCTACTTTATTCGAGCAACACCCACATGCCCACCCCAAGGGAGTATTACAGTCTGCTTGTGACTGTGAATACAGAAAGACGGGTCCACGCGTTGGGTTTATGAGTTTAATGTACTACACATAGTGTAGAGAAAAGGAAATGCTATCATCAGTATTCACTGATGGGTAATCGCTCTGGGAAGAGACCCTGTTTCAAGTTGGTATTAAATGTTCAGCTGTTTTTACCACATTTACCTATGGGTTTATCTGGTGTTCACATGTGGTACTGCAAAAACATGACTTGTCCAAGACCTGGAAGAAGAGTCCTGATGGAGCTGGGAACTGGAGTGTCATCAGTCACTCTCCAGTGACTGTCCAGTACCTTTGTTGCAGAAACCCAGTAGTGATGGATGTTATGTTCTCTGTAACTTAGTGATGGCAGATAGGAGACAGACTAACACCTTCCTCTCAAAAAGTGCACATCTGTTTCCCTTAAGGAAAAGAGCTTATCTGTGTGTTATTGATCCTGGCATGTTTATGGCACATGGTAGCATTTCTCATACTGTTTAGTTAAGCTCACCAGTATGTACAGACAGGTAGAAGGTCCACTGCAAAACGGTCTTTATTAAGCACTATAATGCTATTGTTTGACTTATTTATTTATTAAATTCCTTTTGTGATCAGAATAGGTTGGGGTAAGCAAAATATAAAAAAAAAAAAAAATACATGGGAAATTGTGCACTGGGCAATAAAATTATTGAGCTCTATCTGCTGAACATATTGCTGCCCTTCAGGGAAACTTGTTCCTCCAAGGAACTAGAAGGAAAATGTGCTTCCTTGTTTTATGTTTTTTGGTGTTTCTGTGATGACATTGTAGTGATTGGATTTTTTTTTCAGTTGATACAAGTTTGCACACTTGAAAGACATTCTCCATGTATTGTCTGTTTCATTGATTTCATATTACCAGACAAGCACTGGGGCTCACACATCAGCACTGACAGGACAAGAACATGTTGTATTCCCCTATAGGCATCATCTGTAGAAACAAAGCCAGACTGGAGAGTAGTAGTAAAGGATAATGGCTTTGTGTTCAGAGACTCCAGTCTGACCTTTCTAAGTTCTTCCAGAGTGCCAGGAGCACCAGAGAACTTCAATTTAACAGCTTGCTGGGCACCACAGCCAGAACTTTTCTCTCTCAACATTGCCTGTGAGTAACTGAGATGTTAGTTAACAGACTAAGTCTTGAGGCACATGCACGTTATCTTCTCTCGTTTCTCTGGAATTTGTTGATCTTGTTGAAAGCCAAATGATGTATCCTGACGCATGAAGTACACTCTGCACCGTCTGCATCTTCTCTTTCGCCTGAGGCAGGAGGGTGGGGTGTTTTTGTGGGCCTAACCACTATCTGCTGCAGAAACTTCAAATCCTGCCCACTTGAGCATGGGCCTGGGGCTGTGTTTTTGCTGGCTGTAATTCACTCCTCAGAAAACTGTTCTGACTTGCCTATAGCCATGTAAATGTATCAAGGGAAGGGCTTTATAGACCAGATTCCAGGAGTAAAATCAGTTTACTACAACAAAACCTGTCCTTGGGAGATAGATTCTGCTTTCTAATGGTGCAAATGTCCGGTAATTACAGTGAATTCACTAGAAGGACATCATCATGAAGCTAAAGCAAAAGTAAAGTTTTGTTGCTTTTGCTACTTTACATGTAGGCCTGGCTTAGACTATCCCTTATTTTTTACTTTAATTTTCAAGGTACCTGTCTTGAAAAGAAAAACTGACATAATTTATTGTAGCTGAGGGGCACTGCAATTTGCAATTACCAAAGATAATGTAAGAGGCAGCTGAGATGGGCTTTCTTGCTGCTGAATGTGTGAATAGCAAGGCGGGTGAGGCACAGTGCTAATAAAAGGGAAGGGCACAAAGACTGTCTCTTATTTTTGTGTCTGCTTGTGGGATTTTGTTTGACACAGTCATGCCAAAAATTACAGTTTGAAGTCTTTATGAGGCTGTAGCAGACAAAGGAAACAATAAACAGACCTTCAGTGTTCTTGTGTTTGCTGGAGAACTGATTGATCGTTTACGAAAATTCAAGCCTTTTAAATGTATGCCCTCACCCAAACTAGTCCCTATTACGGCTTTTGTCATTTGTGATGGTCTGAGCATATTTTTGTGTTAAAGGTATGTGGACTGTAGTGGAGCTTGGAGTCATTGTCATTCTGTTTTCTCACATACTTAATACAAAAGTTGTCATGCTGTGCTGTACCTCTTAGGTTGCTGGCATTTACCAATGCTGCTGGAGTTGGTGAAGCTCAAGAAGTGGATGTGGTTTATTTGCAAGCACAGATGAGCTACTTTGAGGACAGTTACCCATAGTCTGGAGGCCCTGGGGGGACTCATTAGATTAAACCGGGGTACCAAACAAGTTAACCAGGTAAGCACAGATGGAGATGCACACCTTAACTTCTTCCTGGACTCTGGAGGTTTCACTGTTGCTCTGAGTGTAGCCATGACTGGGTAGGGTCCATCAGCACTTCAGCAGCATCACTGGTTAGATGGTAGAATAGCCATTCTACCCAGCACACCTCCTTCCCTACCAAGCTGCAGCATCAGCAGGCAGGATTCAAAAATACACTTCCTGTCATTAAGAAAGAAATTAGGTCATTTACCTAAGGCTAAAGAAAACCTCGTAAAGTAAAAATTAGGAGGTCTTTTTGTAAGGATGAAATATAAATGTGGTGCATTCATGGGGGTTTTCCATCTTGGGGCACTGCTGGTAATAACGTCACATCTTGAGGGCTGAGATGCCAGTGTGGCAACGCTGTCAGCCCTGACCACGCTTACATTGCAAACCAGGCTCACAGGCTCTCACTCATGTGAGAGCTGGCTTAAAGCTCACTCCCGTTTTCCTGATCACACAGTAACTTACATCATGTTTTAAGTGTGCATAATTGTTGTGATATGGGGGATATGTCTGTATTGCTCATGCAGACAAAATCACATGTCTAAGGACAGCTGCCTCAGGACTGTGAACAGATGTGAAACTCTCAGATTTTAATAGAAAGGTTGAAGCAAATTCTTTAAAAGTGAAGACAAGGTACTCACAGGCAATGGGAGCTCAGTAAATACTTTTCATCCACCCTTCTCTCAGTATACTCAGCTATAGGGAAGAAACCAAGAATGTCTTCTGTGCCATTTCCTTTAGCAAGTAAAATGTCCAGTGAAGCTTTTTGACTTCTCATTTGTTGAGTAAAATATACTGTTTATGCCAGTTGTGGCTCATTTCTAAATGGTTATTTCAGTGTTTATGAACTGTATTGGTGCAGTGCAAATTTTCTATTCATGTTCATATCTGAAGATCAGCTTGAGTCCCTTTCTCTACATAGGCATGCAGAAAGAGCTTTGCTGATGAGTGTGTACTATTTTCTTACAGCCTCAATGGGTTAAAGTGATTACTCTTGCATTATTTTTATTATCGTTGTGTTGACTTACTGCAGCTTAGTCCTTGTGACATTTGAAGTCATTGAG
>NW_009941529.1:83322-108718 GCF_000696875.1 Nestor notabilis | reverse complement strand
CTGCTGAACTGAAGGGAAGCAGAACTACACTATCCTGATGGAAGTTAGAAGAAGTGTGGCATTTGGAGTGAGCTAATGGCACGATTTCATGTGGTGCTGAGATAACTGGAATTGCAGCTGACTGCATTAGCGTAAGTGTTTCACACTGTGTTTAATGTGTGTGTGAAGCAACTAGTCTCCCTCTCAACACATTAAGGAAACTGTTTTGGGTGAAGAGCATTTGTCTTAAATGGAGTTCAGGAATGGTGAACTGATACTAAGTGAAAGAAGAAAATTCTTGGGTGACCCAGGTGAGCAAACGCTACCCACCTTAACTAGGGATGTTTCCCATCAGTAGCCCATGCAGCTTTGAGGTTGTGTCATGGCACCAGTGGCCTCCATCACACATATCAATAGTAACTGAACAAGCTTTCTTTGTCACCAACCTCTTTGATGACAACCATGCAATACTATTTCAAGTAGCACTCTTGTAACTGGCAATCTCCCGGTGCTGGAATTGTCCCAGTACATCCCATACACAGCTGAAAGAGCTGTTCTGGTTTTGATGTTTTACAGTTTAGTGCATTTTTTCCTTGAGTTAATTACAAGCATTTTATGGGTAGCATATGCCAGAATAAGCTATTTCATCATGGTTAAATGCTTGGTAGTAGCTCACCACATGGGTATGCATTGACAAGTTTTCTCTTGAAAGACTCCACAGGAGTTAGATCAGTAGATAGTTCACCCTGGAACTTTAGCTAGAATATACCCTGTCTCTTCTTGAGTCTGTGAACCTGGATATGACTAACCTGAAAACTGCACATCCATGTCTGGATAAGAACTCCTCTGTTTGTTGGATTAAATTTTCTAGGATGAACAAGGCACATACGGGTGTACCCTACTGAATCATGTGTGATACATTACAAAGAGTAATCAAGAATATTATCATCTACTTCCTGCAATTTATTTTGTTTGGTGACATCTCTCTTTTCCATTTCAGTGAGGAATTCTGGGTCAGATTTTTTTTTTCCTTAAAGCAGGATTCTCTGATTTTAAAATCAAGCATAGAAGCTGTTAAACTACCTCTGGTCTAACACTTCCTTCCCCTAGCTTTCTCTCAAACCTAAAGCAAGATGCTTTCTCAGAAATACTGCTGTAATGCAGGAGCTGCTGCTACTTTGGATTCCCAGTCGTTGTGCTGATTTTCTAAAGATGTGTTTAACACACACGCAAAGACAATAGGCAGAGGTTGGAAATGGCAAAGAGGAGGATCCCTTATCCAGACAGAATGTGCCATACCTGTGACTGGAAAGTCTTGTTGTTTTGCTCTTGCCTTCTCGAGGAGTTTCAGGTTCCATTTAGAACGAATAAATAGCTCTCTTCACCAATCTCCAGCTTCTCAGGTACACCATGGGTACATCTTGCAGGTGAGAAGTACAAATGTCTCAAGCCAACACTGGTGAGATGCTGAAAGTTGATGCTGTCATGCAACGTCAGAGTCACTGCATAGCACTGCTGGAAAAACTGCAAAGGAAGATGCTGCCCTTTCTGCTCAGTGCTACAGGCAGTGTCCCTCAGTTCTGCCAGTCAAATGCAGTATGGATTTTTAATGATCAAGCCTGCAGTCTAATTTTGACTCTAGACAACTAACCTGAATTACAGCTCTTTGGAGAGCCCACCAGGTAGCGGAGAAGTTGAGAGGACCTCAAGAAGCTAAAGACTTCATGCCTTTCTCTTTTATCATGAACCTGAGTTCACCAAAGATACATTGCCAGGAGTATTGCCAGATCTCAGAAGCAGGCCAGAGTGGTGAAGTCGTCTGTGATGTACTCTTAGGACTCTTTTGGTATGTCACCAAAAGCATAGGACCAATACCCCTAAGGAAAAGAATAGTAAGGATGGCTCATATATGTATCTTACACAGAAATATTTACTTTTTCCTTTTCTAAGCAAACCTATGTGCAGCCATCCTCACAGATCCCATGGAGAAGTTGCAATGATTTACAATCCAGAATGTGGAGGAGGAAACCACGCACCCTGAAGTCACCATGATAAACTCTGTTGCTGCACTTATTTTTGAAACAGGCAAAACACATGGGCCAATTTCATCTTTAGCTTACGAAATTTCATGGGAGTTGATGATTTTATATCCACAACCCATTTTATGTAGTTAATTTGTAAGAATTTTTTTCATTTGCATAATTTGGGTAGAAGAAAGGTAGGAAAAGTGGGATAAGATTAAATGCTTCTCAAGTGCTTTATTTGTGACAAGCAGCTAAGTGGGAGATGCACCCTTCTGCAGTGTTTTGACCTGTTAAAGCCATTACTAGAATGAATGCAACTTCAATCTAAGATTTCCTTTACATTTATGCCACACGTATGGAGCCATGTTCAAACTGATGCTGCAAGTGATTCAACTGTGACTTGATGTTCATCATCTCAGGCAGAGGAATCACATGAGGTGGTCACCAAATCAGGACACTTTTCCATAAAGATATGGATATGTGCTCAGAGCATCTTGAGAATATATTCCACAAGTGAATGTTGACTGTTTTCCCACTGATGTTTTAAAAATGCAGATGCTATTGAAGGGACACTCAGCATATTCTTTCTAATTCTTTAAAATACTGCTCACAGTTGTCCCTAACGGCTCCTGAATTCTTGACACAGAAATACTCTGTAAAAATTTCACATGCACACAAGTATGTAATAACAATTCTCTTGTATTTGATCATATGCTTGTTTATTGCTAAGTTAGTTACATGTTGGGAGCTGTACATCCTGATGTTCTATGGTGCACTTACTTGTATTGCTTTTAGATGCTGGTCTTCTTCTGTATTGTTTAGTTGTGCAGACACCGTGTGTTTTAGGAAAAGCTGAAGGATTCCACTGGCACTGCAAATAGCTACAGTAAAGAGAAGTAATTCTAATAGCCCCTTTAACACCAACCCAAGCACGGTTCACTGCCCTCCTTCCTGTGAGCTGATCACTCGTGACTGGCAATTACTTAGTCTGATTCCATTCCGTCTTCTTCCTATTTGGACTCTGTCTGCCTAAGTTTTCATTCTAATATTTTATGTGCATGTTTTGGCTTGGTGATTTCTTTATGTTTTGCTTGATTGCATCTGCTTGGTGTGCATTAGCTACCACAGATGCTGTACCGTCTGCTGCATTTTGTGTACTTAAATGGAGGGGATCGAACCTCTTTATTGACGAGGATGGGGATGTATGTGCTTATCAATGCCTCAGCAAGCATTAAGTGTTGGACATGGCTGTTTATTGGCAAAAGAATTTGCTTCTATGCATATTAAGAACACCAGTTTCCAATACTGTTCATGGCTGTATTGTTAAGGAAATACCTTATGAAACTGTAAGTTAAAGTGTCTGCAGGTCAGGTAGATTAGGTTCACAACAATTTGGCACTGGTTGTCCTTCACCAGCAAAATCTGGTAGTTCTTACCTGCAGTTACGAGTTAAAGACATCTACAAAACTTCCAGATGGCTATTATCAAAACTGTAATTAACAGAAGTGTCATGCAATTAAACTAGACCAGAGTGTGTTTGACAGCCTTGGGCAGCACTAGAAATGAAGTCCCCAGTTCAGCGCAGTACTTAAATATGCCTGTAGCTTTAAGCATGTCAGTAGTCCCCATGAAGGCTAGCACTAGTTCTCAGTCATCAGAGATCTAGGAAACTCAGTGCCTGAGGAAAGCTGCAGGAACAGGAAAAGCTTAGTCTGCTATTGAAAACCCTAATGGCATATACAACAGCATTCAAATACATAAAAGGCGTTGGCAAGAAAGGAGGTACATTACACTGAGAACAGAAGAGAGGAAATACTTGGGTTGGAACTTCATGCCATTCTTTAACAGCAAGTATGGTGACATATGAACCAGGTCACCTTGGGAGGCTCTGAAATCTCATGGAAACTTTTAAAAGTCTTCTAAAGAAAAATCTCTCAAGGATAGTTAAGGTGGAGCTAGGGCTTGGAACAGAGAGAGGGACAAGATATCTAACTGGAGGCCTTTTCAGCCTTATTTTCTACAGTTGTGTAGTTTTATGTGCTTAAAATTACACATGTATATAAAAATAAATGTATAAAGACTCCCACAGAGTTGTTCTCTATAAGCTTAAGCAAATGCTGTTCTGTCAGAAGGGGGAGCAGTGGATTGGTGTTCTTACTGGGCTCCCTGTTGGTGCCTCATCTTTCCGAAACACTGGGTTCAGTGAACAAAATGTACTGAACTCCAGAAAATACACACACTTGTTAGGGAGGGTTCTTCACTTCAGATCATTGCCCATACTGGGTTTTAGCCATTATTTTTTATCTCACCATTACACCTGACAGAGTGTTTTTCTTAGTACAGATTTTTAATACTTGGGGGCATGTGTGTTAAATATTTTATTCCGAAATCTTTAATTTATGCTGGAAACTAAAACCATCTTTAGGTATTGTGGTTAGAAAGCTTTCAGTTGACAGCTTTAATCATGGGTGTTACTAAAGTAGAATCCAAAGAGCAGTTCCTTTGCGGGCACTGGGTAAAGAAGGCAGCCACTGTAACACGCATCTGGCAACCCTGTGATAACAATAAATATACCCAGATATATTCCATGCCAGCAGGAACATCTGCAGTCATAACATATGGAGTGAGGATGAGCCCAGGGTGCCTTGATTTTAATAAAAGAAGGCTGTGTTATCACAGGCTTCACAAGCTGAACTTCTGATGGAAGTAAATTAATGAGAATCTGAGTCGCTGTGAAATGAGAAGTTTGCCTAACAACTAAGTTTCCAGCCAGTCATCTTCCTGAGAAGAAGAGACACACAACAGACCTGGCTTTTGAGAAAGGCAATACTTTTGTGCTTTGGATAAGAAGCAGGATTTTTCAAGCAGAGACATGAAAATAGAGATGGGCACAGTCAGAAGGTTCAGAGCCAAGTCAGAAAAACTGCCAGAAACTGGAAGCAGAGGCAACTTAAATAGCTTGGATCCAAGTTTTGAGTGTTCACTTGCAAATGTCTTAGAACTATTTAAAAAATAACCTGCTAGTCTGAAATCAGTGCTCAAGCCCTGAAAAGAAAAGCTGCTTTTTTTTTCCCAGGGTTCTGGTCTACCAGCTAAGTAGCTGAAGCACAGTGTACTTGCCATTATGCCACCAGTTTTCCTTTTACTTTTGATCTGAAATACCTTCTTGGCGCTGGAGAAAAGCTGGTTTGTAAAATGAGATCCTCTTGCAGGCAACTTTATGTGAAGGGATGATAGAATCACTCATGGCCGTTACTGGGGAGAGCATTCTCTCTCTGAATATTCCTTATTTATGTCTTTGTTGTTTTACTTATTGCAGCTGAAATTGTCATACTTACCTTCTGCAAAAATGGTGAGCTATTCCAGGAGAAACATCATTGTGCAAGGCAGTGTGACCCCAGCCAGCTTAGGATCATCTTTTCCACGTAACCATCAGGAGAAATGTGTGCAAGAAGTCTGCATTAAAATGGAGACTCATTCCTGCCTAGCTCCATAGAAATGTGAGTCCTGCTAAAAATAAAACCTGCCCAGTCAGCTCTGGCATATTGGAGAGCTGCCCCTACAGCTGCCACCTTAACATTGTCATTTTGGTTGTAGCAGTGAGTTACAGATCACTTAGATGCATTGTGATAGATGCAGCAACTGGGGACATACAGGTTTATGTGTAAGAACCAAATGTTAAGACCATCATGCATAAAAGAGCTGCATGATTTCTGTAGAAGTTATTATTATTGTTGTTATGACTCTTTTTCCTACTACTACACTAGTAAACATGGGTGGATACTCCACAGACTGCATTATACCTCTGCATTCTTTTGAAGCAGACATAAATATCAAAGAGCCACAGACTGCGCTGATCTGTTCTGCTCTCTTCTGGGTCACAAATCTTCTCTTTGTTTATCCTTCAACATACATTTTTGGTTGGAATTAGCATATCACTTGTGGTTTTGTATGGCAAAGGTGTGTCTGGCTAGAGATTTGCTTGCAGAAGCATAATCTCTAATGAAAAGCAAGAAACTTGGAAGGGTGTGAGCACATAAAGAAAGTCACCATGAATGGTGCTGAATACTGCTTTTAACCCACATAAGAAGCAAGCTGCAAACTAAAAGGCATTCTAGATTAAAGAACACTGAGGGATCACAAAACAGGTTGAAAAACCCTTGTTAATGAGCTGCCAGCTGTGACCTTTGACTTCTATAATATTGGTCAAATATTTACTCCTGTTCTAATTATTGATAAATGATGTGTTTCTCACTACTGTGTAACTCCAAACAGTTGTCAGTTTTTACATATGTCTGTTCATAATCAATTCAGTCAAAGCAAAAAGAATATGTGGAGACTGGATTGTTTTAACCCTTGTACCTGTTCTTTGTAATGGTTTCTGAAGAAAAGTGTTGATTCTGTGTTGTGAGTGTTCCCTGTGGATCTGGTCTATTGTTCTGTCTCTGTGGGAACGTTTGTATGGTCAGGGTATGAGATGTAGATATGAAACTCGATCAAGATTACTGAAGTGCTGGCATATCAAAATAGAAAGAAGTCCACAAATATTATAATTAATTTCAACACATGATACAGATGAAGGGCACAGTGAAAGACATAAATAATGGGTATGTATAAAAATAACAGAATTTGAGAAAGATAGACCTTGTACATTTTGGCCAAGATCTTAAAAAAAAATCCCAGTGTGGAACAAAGTTGGGTCCCAGTTTCAGTCTCTGCCAGCTTCCTCATTACAGAGCAAGGATCTGTATTGCCTCCAGGATAACCACCATGGAGTGAGCAGCACACTGTAGACACATTACTCTTCCCAAACTTTTTGGAGACCAGGTTGAACAAAGGCCACTATGCTTTTGGCAAACCTGGTATAAAGGTGTCTTTCTGTAAATGACCAGTTCACTTGAAAGTCAAGGTAAAAGTGTGTTCTAGACAAGGACACCTATAACTTCCTTATTGAAAGAGATCCTAGCAGGCTCTGACTCAGCGTCAGATCTGCCGAACAGTATGACTCCTTCAGTGCCTGGGTTTGATGCATTCTTGCATAGGTAAGGGTTGCTTATCAGGCCCTGCGATGGCATTTGTAGCTCCTATTACTCACGACACACTTAAAGGTTCTTGACTTTGGTTGTTCTATATAGTGCATCTATCATTATTTGTTGAAGGATTGAAAGTCTGACACGTCATCATTCAAACCATCCACCTTATTCCATTTCCCATGAACTTGGTTGATGAATTTGAAATGGCTGAAGATTTTCATCATATGGATTGAAGGCACATAATTAGGAGGAGAAAGATACTGTACTAGTGTGCAAGTGATTTACAACCTGTGACCAAATCCATCCCAGCCTAATTTGATGTCTTCCACTGTTAGCGTCCCATCCCTGTGCTGAGAACAAAAGCATTCTCCCTGCTTTCAGATGTGTAGATCAAAGCTTCTGTGGATGCAATATTGGAACTGGGATCTGAGCTTCTGGATTGCATGGCTTTAAAGAACTTTGGTCAGAGTTCTCTTTTTATTCAAGATGCAATAAAAAGGAAGTATTTTTCTTACCCTTTCCGTGTTCTCCCTGCATCCTTGCCATAGGGCGTGTGTGAAGTATAGAATTTATCAGCTTTGGACTTTACAGCTTCTTTGCTTACCAAAACCAGCATTTAAACACCCCCCCCACCCCCCACCCCCCAACTTTAGAACTGTTGTATCAGTGTTTTATTCTGGACTCTCTATTTTATTGGTGCTATAAATGACATACTTCTTATTTGTAAGACTCCAATTCTTCAGTTCATCAGTATTTATTGAGCTGAAGAGATTTCGGGAGCTGGGGGGTGTTAGAAAATGTTTACATACTAGCCTACAAAATGCATTTTTACATTGATCCTGTAACCAGCTGACAGTTCAGGATAAATGAATATTATTCTATCATGAATAAATGTTTATCAAAACAGGTATTATGCACAACTGACTCCCTCAGTATAGATCTGATAGAGCATTTGCTCACCTCAAGGGACTGAATGTCCTTCCACCAGAACTCAGTAAGTTGTTTTTTCTTTAAATAGTCAGGGAAGCTAAAAATCTTAGCACTTGTAAATTAAAGCTTCAGGTAGTAAATCAAGGAGTAGAAACAATGTACTGGAAGCTGAATGAGCAGTTCCATTTTGTAAATAAAGCATAACTCAAGGCACAGTTGAGTGAATAGAGCAGGGAAAGGTCCTAAATCTCTGAGCAACTTCAGTACAGCAGCTCACACAACTCTGCTGCCAGTCACGTGAATTGGAATTACACCTTCCCTCCTATGACCACAAAACTTAGGAATCAATAAATTACCACAGCTCCTTGCTGGAAAGAGAAGATGAGGAGAATTTGTGAAAGGAGTAGAAAGAGCACAGCTGGTATCTCTGTTTCAAAGACATACTTGACAGTTCTTGAAGAATGAAGAGAGAAAAAAGTGATGGAGGCATAATTTTGGTAATGCAGGGAAATGTTTCCAAAGAAGAGACAACTCTGAAGAAGTGTTACTAGCTCTCAACGAGATTTACTCATTCTTTACTTTAGTAATTTTTATAGTATGAGAGAGAAGGGTCTCCAAGGTAGTCTCCAACCTCAGTACCAAGAACATGCACAAGGCTTCCAGCTGCCACGTGAGGTGCAAGAGTCTCATGTCCCATCTTGTGCTTGCAGGAGATCAGCAGTCTTCTAGCCATGTATATTGGATAATAATATTTTATGCTTCTGGAATGTATCTTCTAATAAAGGAGTGCCATTTAAATTGGGGCTTTGCAAGCCTGCACATGGCAGGTGAGGCTGTGTGCCCCAGGAAAAGCAGGTGCAGCAATACAACAGCCAGGAAGAGGGATTTAAACCTTCCCGAGGACCAGTTTGGCAAATAAATAGCAGTAGAAATGGGAACAAAACCAGTTTCACACACATTCTTGCCACAAGCAGTTAGAGCAAGTGGTATGATGTCACCTTCAGAACCAAAATAAGATCCAGATTGCTCCTTTATAGTGCACGGAGTTACTCCATATTTAAACAAACACAACAGAAATAAGCACAGTCCAGATTTACACTAGTGGAAACCAGTCTCTTGGTTTAAAACTGTTTTGCAATACTCAGATAAACGTATGTTTGGAAGTTGATTTATGGCTCTGAAGCACCCAAGGCAACAAAAAGCTGATGTAAGCTGAAATGCCTATCCCTGGTAATAACACCGATCTTCACTGTGATAAGTGCCAGTCCATGATAAATACCTGATGATCACTGGCAATAAACAGGGCTCACAACAGAGCATGTTGCCTTAGAGGGAACGCCTTAGTAGCCCAGCAGGGACTTTTCATCCTGTTATTTACTTTGGCAGTGAAAAGTGAGCACCACCCTGAAATGCTTGAGAGCCTAATCACAGGAAGTAGGTTCCTAGTGAGGAAGGAGAAGGATCAGATTGACAGGGACCATCTTGGAACAGAAATCTTGTAGAGCTCTGTAGTCTTCAATTCCAAGTCTGACTCAGGAAGTTTTCTGAATGGCCTCAGTCTTCATCATGCATGGGCCTATAGTCAGAACTTCCCAGGATATACAGGGCACAGCTGTTCTAACAGGTTTGTACAAACCCACTCTTCTGTTCCCTTCAGAACCATCGCTACCTGAGCTTGACAGTTCCCCCAGAAACCTTATTATGTTAAAGGAAACATTTTCCCAAAGCTCCTTCATCCGAGGACAGACTGTCTGATCACAGGGTTGGAGAGAACAATGTGAAAATTACAGGTTTAAATCTCTTGCATATTCTAAGTGAATATATTCACCACTGGGTTGACCTTCTCTTGCTTCTTCACAGAACAAAAAGGAATGCCTTGATTTCAGTTTGACATGGATTTCAAACTAAGGAGAGACTCTTACCCCATCAGTATTACTGTACTGCCAGACAGAATATCTGCTACATCATTTGGTCTACAGGAGAGTTCAAATATGAAGATAAAAACTCAGAGAGAGTTACTGTGCTTGAATCTCAGCCAGGTAAACCTGGCAGAACTGAGGGAAAGATCAAGCTTCATGATTGTACATAAAATGTGTGGGTTTAAAATGTTTTTATTTGCTTGTTAAAGGAGTAGAAATGCAGTTTAGTGCTTTCAAGCCCTCTTTACTATAAAGAGTAATCTTAGAAAATGTTATGTGGGAAAAGCGTCTAAGTGTTACCACCGTTCAGATCTGGAAAATCAGCTGTCTTGTGCTTATCTTACCATTTCTGGGGTTAGATTGTACCAGCCTCATTTAGCAGTGCCTTTCTTCCAGGTTCTGTCTAGCACCAGACTACAGCTTAACAAAGTTAGCAAAGAGGGTTCTCAAATGGAATCTATTTAGGGAAACATTTTTGGAAAAAATGCGGAGTTTGCTGCGTTTAACTCTTATTCTTATTTTAAATTATAAACATAAAAAAGAAATGTAGAAAAACGTTCCAAAACTCTCATGTTGGTTTTTTTTTTACATTTATTTTGGGAAAACCTGTATTCCCAATGCTTGCTTTTACTTGGCGGGGGGGGGGGGGGGGGAAGGAAGAAAGGAACAAAGAGAAATTCTCAATTTTTTGTGATTTTCAAAATCTGTTGGAAGTAAAAATATTTTTTCTTGTAAACTCCTCTATTAAAGTGGTGTGAAAAACAGAATTGATGGAGAGTTTTCAGTCAACTAATGATTTTGCTCCATCATTTATTTCCTCTATTGTAAGCAGTGAAGAGATTATTGTGGTTCTGGGTCTGTCTTTTCCCCTTCTAACTGCACTGTGTACTCTTGAGGGAAAACCTGTCCCTCTTTAAGCCACACAAACTCTTCAGTAGTGTTGCTGGAGTACAGAACCAGGTTTGGTAATCAGTGTCACTGTATTCAATGTCCTCTTGCTTTCTAATTGAAACTTATAACAAAGGCAGCTTCATGATCAACATAAACACATGCACAGACATGCCAGTAAACCAGGCACATCATCCACGGACTGCAAAAAGCCCATTTTGTGCAAATACCAAACCTGAAAAACTAAAAAACATGATTTGGCTGGGTTTTTTTAATGCTTTTCTGTTTCCTGAAGTACCAGGCTGACATGCCATATAGATGGGGCACAGTAAAGATCTCTGTTACTAAAATAAATTGAGTTTGAATCATCATTTCTTTCTACCCTGAATCCAAAATCACTACGTACTTTCCATGTGCTAGGAAAGATCCCTGCAGAAGGGATCAAACCATATATATTATATTTGTATATGCGTGTTCTGTGCTTTTAACATACTGTGACATGATCTGATACAATAGTTTCCAGCCTTCTGTAACCTGCAGACTTGTAAAGATTTTTAAAGGAGGGGATAATCCCTCTTTTGTAGGTTAAAATCATTTGGCAATGTACTTCTTCTATTTACCACAGGTTCCTCATAAAGTCCATGGTTGAAAATGATGAGTGAAATGTATTTCATCCACAATGGATTCCAACTTGTCAGCTCCAAAACAGAAAAATCAATATATTAAAACACATTTCAAATCTCCTTGTACCTTAATTCTTTCTTTCCCTGGGTGATCGTTTGCTTCTATGCTAAATCAGAACCCATGATAATTGAAGCACATTCTCTTGGTGACCTGCAATACTATGATAATGATAATGATAAATAATGATAATTGATAAATTTGTTAGAAGATATGCTCATTGTGCTTGCTTCTGCTGCTGGGGATCCCCATCCCTGCTGGATCAGGAGCCCTGCTGTCTGAGGAGCTGCTCATGGCACTCTATGCTTTATTGACAGGAGTCTCTCAGGAAGCTCCCTTTTGCTCCTGCACCTGTCAGAACCATAGAAGGGGTACATACACTGCAAGCACACCTCAAGAGTGAGTATAAACCTGCCACATCAGGTATCAAGTCATTGACTTTTGCTCCATGTACCTAATTTTGTCTTGGTCTAGGAAACTGGTAGTTTGAGTTCATTGTGTCAATACGCCATTTAGGACAAGCCAAATTCTGGAGAAGACACGCTGCAAAATCCTTTGTGTATTGGTTAGAAAGCCTTTTAGGGATGGCTACGAGACCTTTCGGGATATGTGAAAACTCATGACTCATATTTAGATGTGCATGCTAGATCAATCTGGACTGCATGAGCAGAGGAGTGTTGGGCACTGCTTATGCTCTGGACCTGCCCCCTGGCTGCTCTGGAGATCAGGCTAATGCTCTGTCTTAGTATTGTGTAAACAATGTGGATAATGAGCAAATCTGTTATGAAAGCGAAGTTAGATCTTGACAGTAAAGATATGGCTGGAGAGCTTGGGGATGGGATATAGAAGGTGTAGCATAAACAGTATAGACTCACTTGGAGTTCAGCTGTCCCTGCAGCAACAGTTCTGGTACCCCTGCAGTAATCCTCAGTGCTTTGCCAGGTTCCTTGGTCTAGGTTTGAGCTATGGGCTTTATGCAGATTCTTGTGTTTAATTTCATTCCCTGTGCCAAGGTACTTTCAGGAGATGTTTTTGCACTATGTACAAACTCACCTGAGCATCAGTGGCACTTCTCTTCCTAAAGTCTCTTGAAAATCCTTTCTGGGCTGTGAAATAATCCTTGATCCAAAAATTACCCTGTGAACCTTAGAAGGGAAAAGGACTTGTAGGGCAGGGATGTGTAGAGCTGGAGAAGGGGAGAGCAAATGAAATCTGCTCTCAGAGACCTTTCAGGCACCCTCCCATTCGTTTCCCAGCCTGCTAATGAGAACCCCTGGCTGTATAGGTGGTGAGTTGCTGCAAGCTGTAGCTGAGCCCAGCAGAGATTTTCCATCAGGATTTTTTTGACAATGGTTTGAATTTTCTGTCAGGAGGGCACTCAGAAATCAGGCTTATTTGCCAACACTCATCATCTTCTGAGGCAGATCTCCAAGATACGTGTTGTCTTCAGCTCCTGTCCTGTATGCACTGTTGCGTTGCAATTCTCCCTGTGCTGCTTTTTGTGATGGTGCTTAAACTTTCAGGCTTTGGACTGGCAGCAGGTAGAACAGGTTGAATTGTTTGTTTGAAATACTAATTGCTTGGAATTTTGACCATGGGTATGGCTGGTGAGCAATTCACAAATCAAATCTTGTTTTCTTTGCATCTGCCAGAAAGGTTTTTTTGGTTTTTGGGTTTTTTTTGCTTGCTGACAGTTCTTTGTAAATAGTTTACATTGACTTCTCTCCATTATTTGTACTGGCAGCACCACAGCCAGGTCATCTGGCATTGGTTGTGTCCCTTTGCTGCCTGGCTGACTGAAACATTTGATGTGTGATCTTAGCAAATAATGCATTTTCTGGTGTATATTTTTTGTCTGAAAGACACTGGTACTAAAACTGTTTAAGGGTTCACAGGTGGGCTTGCAATCAATCAGTAGTTTTCTAAAAGCTAGGGGATGGGAAATTACTTGATCCTGTGAATCAGATTTTGCATTCTCTCAAAACACTCAAGGACTGGTTTCCTTTGTCTTTGACCAAGCAGATGGGGCAGTGGGCTGATTTGGAGCAACTAGCTCATGAAACAAGAGAGACAACCCAGCTCTGAGCTCTGCTGCTGTGTGCAGCATGTGTTGCAGGCAGCTCTTAGGTAGAGGACAAAGTAAAAGCCAGCAGAGGGAAGGAGAGGCTCCTTATGGGTGAAAGTTACTTAGTTTAAAGTCACAGGGATACCCCTCAGAGCGGTGCTGATCAGGCCCATCTGCTTCACAGCTGTGTGCCCTGGCAGATGCTGTGGCTTGCTGCACATCTGGGTAGCTCCTGAATTGCCATGGTGGGTGTGGAAAGGGAGAGGAAGAGATGGCAGCAGCTCACGTTGGCAAACAGGTCTGTTAACATCCCAGCCCTGCTGCCATTAGAGGTGAGCCTGACATGGGTGATAACTCCTGGCTCTGCTAGCTGACTCCTGCTGTACAGCCTGACCTCTACCAAGATGTACAATATGCCAGAGCATCAGTGCGCATTAAATGCTGCATGGAGGACAGAGGGACTGTAAGAGATCACCGGTGTGTTCTGTTTGGATCTGTCTGTCCCCGAAACTTACATTATCAGGAGCAGTTCCAGACACACAAGACAATGCACATGTCCATCCCCAGCCCTTGGGCTGGGCTGCTTGCTAGTTAACTATTAGGCAGTTTTATTGCAGAGCATCAAGACAGCATCAGGGCCCTAGTGTCTCTACTGGCTTGTCTCTGAGCAGAGGTAGAGAGCTGTCTACAGCTGCTGAAGAGTCCCACTCCTCCTGTCTACATGGTAATAGTAAACACAGCAAGCCCAAGTCTTTAGCCACCTCTTCCCAGTCTCTGTCCTCTACCAGAACAGCCCACAGACCTTCCTTGCTGGACCAGTACAATTCAGTTTGTCCTGTACTGTGAAAGATCAGTGTTTTACAATACTCCATATATTCTGTGATTCTATATGCATATATAGCTTTATTAGAATTACAGCTATTTATTATTTGCACTGTGATAAACATTAGAAGCTATAGCAAGCCTCCCATTGTGTAGAATGCTATGTAAAGCCAGAAGGAGAGAGGAAAGACAGTCCTTAGCTGTAGAGTTTTTATATTAATGAATACAAACAGCCAAGACACCTCTTGATCACTCAAGTCTGTTGGAACCTGGGAGATTGAGTTAGCAATGGCTTTTTGCATCCTGACATTACTCATCTCCCAGCTCCCCAAAAGCAATGATCAGCTCCCCACAAGGCTTTTATTCATGCCTGAGGTTACTCACGGTGAGTTTCTCAAGTGATGTGCAAACCGTGGACTCACGGCATTGAATCAAGGGGGTGACTCAGGAGGCTCTGGTTGGTTCAGTAGCTGCCCAGCTCCATTGTGCAAAACCAAGGCTCAGAGAGAACTGCAGTTGCTACACAGAAATAGGTGTGGTTTCGTCTTCCCTCTGTGAACCATCCTTGTGTGGACCTGCACTATTCCAATCAGCTTCTTGTCTGATTCACTAGCTGTGTAATTTATGTGCCAATCAAGGCAGAATTACCAGACCTGTGTACACCTTATCCTGTGCTCCACAGCTGCCTTCAAAATTGAAGATAACAAGTTATCATCACTTAGCTGTTTCTAAACCATGAACCCCCCTTCAGCTGCTACAGGGCAGCTGTGACAAAACCAGCTGGTTCAGCTTTGAGACTCTATCTTTGGGCTCCCCTTGCAGAGTGAGAAGTGATTCAGATGTGCTGCAGCACAGCCCCCTCCCTGGTGCACTGAACATGCAGTGGAGAGTTCTGCCTCATCTTATCAGCTTTCTCAGTGCCAGCATCAGCTGTTGTAGGCTTTTGGAGCATCTTTCACCAGAGAAAATGGTGCTGTCTTCAACCATGATGTGATCTCTATAGCTGCCAGACTGAGACATCAGTTAAAAGTTCAGAGTCTGTGCAGCTTCTTCTTGTGCTGGGAACAGAGAAAGCAGCAGACTCTGCGTCTGGTATAACATTCCCAGGTACGCCCAGCAGCAGTGTGACTCCATCTCTACAAACTTCACCTTCTACAAGCAAAATCGAGTAGGACAGATTGGGGAGTGGGAGGATGGTGACTGTTTCCTCCAAGAGGAGCTCACAGTGCCTCCCCTCCTCTAACCACCAGTCCACACACCACCAATGTTACTGGAGAAGTGACAGCTGATGACCTGAAGCTGGGTCTGCTGCAGTTCATTGCACTGTGCCAGCTAGAGACCTGACTTCCGGCGTCTCAGAATACTTGAGTCAATCACTGACTTCAGTGAAAGCTGAAGCAGCTCAGGACCTCTCTAAATTATGCCCATTAGGAACCTGGGTGCAGTAATCAGTGTGTTTCTTCAAGCAGCACCCTCAACTTTACCTCCTCTTATATTTCTCCTTTTAAATGTGGAGTTAGTTGTTCTCAGTCAATGGTTTCCATTTAAGGCACGTCTATATCCACCCCACCATCCCTTTGTTTTTCTTTCCAGTAAAAAATTGGCAAAATGACCCATGAAAACACACTCCATGGACACTTTGTTCTCAAGACACATTAACCCAGTATCTTTCTCACTGATGACATTGCAGGGACTATAAAACTGTAATTTTCTTATTTTATCAAAATTGGGATGGCTACTTTTGTATATACATATGTAAGGAAAACTGGTGAACAGAGGTCAAGGAGTGAGAATAGTCCTCCAGTCCTAAGGATATTATCTTAAAATGTGAGGTCCCATCTCTTACTCCAGTAAAGTCTTATGTGTCATTCCAGTGAGTCTTCCTCATACTGGTGGGTCTTACAGAGCTATACTATCCCAGTGCATTCGGTGCTGTCTTGCCTTGAACAGCTTCTGTCTCTGAGCAGCCAGGCTATGTCTGAGGCACACAGCTCTGGATTGTGCTGCAAACAGATGTAAAATGAGGTGACCAAAGTGCAAATTTAAAGTTCAGTTGACAGTAAGAGGGACAATAAAGTGTCATGTTCAAAGAGTGTGGAGATGAAAAAGCTAAAACCACTTTTATGCTTTTGGTCAAGGCTTAAGCCAAGTGCAGTTTGGCCAGATCCCAGGCTGAACTCTACTCCTCTTAATGATTTGTTGCTTACCACATGCAGCTTGTTTAGGCAACTAAAAATGTCCTTTGGTTAGTGTTCAGAAGGCAGAATCATGGATGCTTCCTCCATGCAGGGAGGAAGTTATGCTTCATAAATGTTTTTTCTGACTAATGGTAAATATAATTGCAAGTTCTGGGATTTAGGAGATGCATTGATGAATTCTGAAGAAGTCTTGATTCCCATCAACAAACACAGGGTGTAGCCTTTGGAGTGGCAGTATAGTGCTGAATAGCAGCCATGCCCCTACACACTTTTGGAAGTGTCCAGTTTGTAACTTAACAGAGTACAATCTTGACGGTATGCAGCTACAATCTCAAAAGGTCTGTGCAAAAACAGGCATGAAGCATCAAGTTCTTTTCCATTCAGTGGTACAAACCTGTCAAAATCTGCATAGGGTGAGAGGAACCAAAGTGAATTCTTATTACAAAGAAACACAGGATGCAGAATGACACTGTCATGTTCAGTAGGTGGAAGTATCTTTACACAAGGTATAATTAACCTGTAAACATCTTTGCTGTAGGACACAATGTATTAAAATGTTGTACAGATTCAAAAAATAATTGGACAAATTAATGGAGAATACCCATCAAAGAATGATTGCAATGCTGCTGCTTCTGACTTGGGAAGTCTCCAGTGTCACCAGGAAAGTATCTGTTATGTGCTTGTCCTGTTCACATAGTCTTCCGTGGGCTGTTAAAGTGAGCCGTGGTGGAAGATGGGGTTGTGAGCTAGATGAAGTTTTGCTTTGCCCCACTGTGACTGCTCTTCTGCTCCAGTTCCTGTTCAGTGAAGTCTGTAAGTGGTATACATGGAAGAAATTTTGTTCCTGAATCAGTTTGGTGTATTTATATTTATTAATAGTGCTGCCTTCTGAATGGAGCATAAATTATCTGTGTGGTGGGCAGTGCAGTTCAGACCGCCGACTTGAGCACTTTCCAGCCAGTTTGTACTAGCTGGGAGTTTAGCCCCTAGTATTGCAAGCAGTAAAATATGCTTAGTTTGCAGCTTTGCAGAGACACCCACAGGTGCTCTGTGACTCTGTAAGACAATATCAAAACAGCTCTCAGATCATGTATCAGAAAGTACTGTCATAACTTCATTTTCCCCAATTTAAGCCTTCGCACCTTTGTCTGGGATCTAAATAGTTAATCTACCTGAGCAAATAGGCAAGAGCATTTTTTCTTTCAATAAAGTTTGATTCCTGGAGGCAGATCTTTTTTTCCAGTGAGTGTCAGGTAATTGGAAGGGTAGGGTGAGGCAGGAAACCATGACACGCCTTTGTTGGGACTTGTTTCAGAGCACGGGAATAGAAACGCAGAAGAAGGGTGAGAATAAAACAGGTTGACTAAAGAAGAGGTGAACATTTTTGGATGATCACTCAGATTCCACACACCTTTGGAAGGACGTGATATAAAGTGTAGGTGGCAAATTTTGGTAGAAAGGAAACAGTTGAGGAGGAAAGCAGATTTTCAGTTCAGTAAGCAAAGCACTCCAGGTAAGTTACATTACTTTAAAAAAGCGTAGGAAAAAAGTATCCTTTATTTTCTGTCTTCCAGATTCCTTGAAGAACATGGCTGTATTCTCAGGCAAAATAGAGGAGGTCTTACATTTTTCTGTGGGGAATACAGTGTAAAAATAAGACTGTGTAAGAGCTGGGTCATTTTGGTTCTGTGTTTGTCAGCAAATACTGCTCTTTTAAAGTGAGCATCAAGTGAAAGGAGTGTACCTGCTGGGAGATAAGAAATGTGAAGCCAAGCTCTGGGTATCTTTTTAATTCACCTTGTGCTACTGTCATGCAAATAGATAAAGCTTAGCTGGATGTTCTCCGTTCTGTAAGGGTACCAGCATGGTGAAATGCAAATCACCTGTTGGCTTGTTTTGAAACTGAGCAGAGCTGAAATTTGCTGGAGGAATGATGAGTGTAAATTGGGGCTTCAGATGGTGGGTGCAGGGTGTCATATTAAGGAATTGATCTTCAGTCCTGAGAATGCCTGGAACTGCTTCTGAGTGAAAGTTTGTGTTGCCATGGACAAGCTTTGCTTTGTCCTGTGCCTGGTGGACTTATTTCAGCAGTGACTCATTGATTATGGACTTTGTGCCACATTTTTGTCATAGAAGATTAAGAGGCACTGTAAGGTATTATTAAAGCTTTGCCACAGTAAGTCAGAGAACTCTTGCTTTCAGAACTGGTTTGAATCCTTTCTGCAGCAGGTCTGGCAATTTGAACACAGTGGCATAAGGTAAAAGATCTGTCTTTGGACTGAATTGTAGAGTGATTTCAGGGAAGTTACTTGTCCTTCTATGACTAGTTCTTTCATCTGTGAAATGGTGACAGTAGCACTTGCCTGTTCTGCAAACATATTTTGTATAATACCAGGTTGTTTGGCTCCCTGTCTGTGCCAGAGGGGAGAAGCTTGTGCAGGTCAGACTGGCCTTGCTTTGGACTGTTTCTTTTTGAGTAGCCCAATTAAGTAGAGACAGTAAGGACACATTTTTGAAAGGAAGGCACCTGGCAGTGTGGAGTGAGGTCTGGGCAGTGCTCCTGCTTGTGCCCTGGAAAATAGAGCACATACTGCTGGCAAAGAAGCCAGGACAGGCTGTAGGCAGAGCAGCATTTGGTTCCTACAGCATGTCCAAGCTTTGGTTGAGCACTTACCTGCTTCCCTGGAATGAGGATCATTTCAGTGAGTCGACAAAACGAGCAGATTTGGTGGATTTGATTCTGACTGTGTTAGTTTTGTTAGAATAACTGAAAAGAAACAGGTTTTAAAGCAGAATGAGAAGGTCAGGTTCCTAGACTGTGGTGTAAAAAAGAGAGATAAGGGGCCGTTTTAAAACTCTATTAAAAAACAGTTGATTCTGTGATTATAGTCCCAGGACAGTGGCACCTGAAAGGTTTGATTAAGAGGAGGGGCACCCTAAGAGACATTTGATATGATAAGAGACATGGCATTTGCTTTTAACATAGTCAGTGACATGGTTTGGGGACATCTACTGAGTCTCAGACTATTTGTGATCAAAGGATTCCACTGACATTAAATGTTTTTAATCTCAGCACCTGCTGGTGCCTCCTCCTAATGGAGTGTCTCACAGCAGGAGCCTTATTAATGGAGAAAGAAGAGAGCTGAAAGGATGTGCAGTGAGGGTGAAACAGCATTCTGACATGAAAACTGGAAGGACATTGTGGAGGAATAAAAGCATCTGAAACGTGCCTGCTTTAGTTTTTCCATTAAAATATGTCTTTGTGGCTGTTCCCCTTCCCTTTGGAAAAATGTCTGTAATAAACTTCATTAGCTTTGCACACCATACCTAAATTCTGAAATAGTAAGAGGTTTTGAGTGTCCCATCTCAGTGGCTTAATGTCCTGCTCAGTGTGCTGCACTGCAGTCAGGTGGAACAGGAGGTGCAGGAGGCACCCTGCAGTGTGGGGCTGATGTGGAAAGCACAGATCTAAGCATGCCTTGCAAAGCTGGACTGCTGTTACTATCTTGCTTTTCAGTGCTGTACAGAGAGGAAACAGTGTGGACAAGTGTGGCAGTGCTAGACCTGTCCTGGTTCCTCGTGCCATTAGGGTCTGCAAGTTCCCTGTTCCTGTGGGTGCCACAAGCACACTACAGCCCCTGAGCTTATGTCAAAGTGGCCATAGGGTTGGCCTGTCTTATGCTGCCTGCACTGTTTGAGAGTGATCCCATTGCACGAGTTCCTGCTTGTTGCTCAGAGATGATTGCAGGTGGCTTCTCTGATTCAACAGCACTATTGCTTTGCACAGACGTAGCCCACAGCTACAGCTTTGTGAATCCAGATAGGAGCTGGTGAAATGAGTCAGTCCTGGCAGATAATGAGAATCCAGCTCAGTCACCCTGCTGGAGCCTGGGCTGGCTTTTTCATTCGTGTGGCAAAGACATGCAACATAGGTCAAACTGCACCATGTGCTGGAGCTGGGCTGTGGCATGTGTGGCTCCAAAGATGTGGTTTAACCTCTTGTTATGTTATTATTTTTATTAGTAACAGAGCAAGATATGCCCCTTCCTCAAGGGAAGGCAAAGATGCACAAGATTTATTCACCCCATGGTGGTGCTGGCCTCTTCCAGTATCCATAAGCAGCACCACTTCCCAGTAGCAGAAAGGAGTGGAGTTCTGGGGCTACAAAGCAATAGGAAAGCAGTTTCCAAATACAAAACTGTGTTCCCTGCCAAAAACACTGGCAAAATCAACAGTGCCGACAACAGCTTCCAGCATCTGTATTTTAGGGAAGGAGCTTGAAAGATGTCTTCACTGTTGATGCAGTAAAGAAGAACAGCATGGAGATTGCCTTTCCTTGGAGTGAATGACCCTTCCATTGGAGGGCACTGTTACCCTGCTGGAGGAGGAACTCTCCTAACACATACAGCTCCAGTCTTGCACATGCCTTGGAGTCGGCACTCTGGATAATCCCTTGGAAATTCCCATTGTTAGCAAACACTGTAAGGCTTGGATAGTATCCTGATGCCAAGGTTATGTATGGACTTGGATGTGGCCTCAGGAGCTCCATTTGCAGAGCTGTTGAGCCAAGCTCAGGGTCTGAGGTGCAGAGGGTGAGGGCTGTGGGCACTGTGGGTGTTCTCTGCAAAGTTGAGCTGAGTTTGTGACAGGAGGCTAAAGTGGCTTGACTGATAGTGTGTCTCCTACACTCAAATTGTTCCTGTCCAGTTCTGGGAATAGCAGAACTGAATCTGAACTGAAGATATTCCTGCAGATTCTCTGCTGCATCCTGCCTTATATCATTATCTGTGCATGGGCAATACAAGTGTAACATCAAGGGGGCTATTCGGTAGACACTTTGCAGAAGGGTAAGTGGAATCATGAGGATCAAACTCAAATGGGAGCTGTATTGGAGGGCACAATCTTGGGTTCTGCCTCAAGCTGGGCTCTGAAACTTGGAAGGAATTTTTCCCAAAGTGTGTTTTTTAGGCTCAGCCTGTTACTTGTGTAGGTTTTGGTACAGCTGGGTCTTCAGTTTTGAGGAGGAGTCTTTGAATGCAGTGGAGAGTTCTGGCCTGGTATCACCTTGTGCATAAACCAAAAGCTCTTCCTTTTCATTGTTTGTGGCTGCACAAGATAAAATGTTATCTTAGAGAGATGAGCAAAAGTTATCTCTTAGAGAGAGCAAATGTGCATTTCCTTCTGACAGAAATGTTTTCTAGTTGGTGTTTCCTTTCCGCAATCACAACGTTTCTTTGTGGTATTCCTGCCTTGGCAGGCAGGCACACCTCTGCTAGAGACTGCAATTTTGACTGGAGAGGGATCCAAGGCATGAAGAGGAATATACACAGCATTCCCAGCAGTGATTCCAATACTATGTAGACTGACCTGAGCTGGCATTAAATTCGATCAGATTCCAAAGACTCAGACAGGACCTCCAAACTGTCTCTGCTCTGCCTATAAAGCAAGATAAAGCACGTCCTACGTTAAGTTCCTAGCTGCTCAAAATAGCTAGTTTAAAGGTACCTCCAGTGTTTTTCTGCTTCACTGAAGTCAGCGTTGTGGCTTTAGCATCAATTTACTCAGAGAATGCACGGTATTACTGTCAAAAGTGCAACAGTGTCTCTGCTTGGGTTTTTCTGGCAGTGCTGGCATGGTGCAGGTAGCTTTAGCTTACTCCTGCCACTGCCTGCACTTCTAATCCTGTACTGTCGAGTCCTGCCCAGAGCAGATGTGTGGGAGCGGCATTTCGATCCTGTGGTTTTGATCAAGCCTTTATAGGGGCACAACGGGAGACAATAGTGTAGTGCCACAAAGTCTGGATGTAAATCCAGGTCTAAACTTCTCCAGCACCGAGTGGATTTGCTTCAATGGCCCCTATTTCACCTGCTGGCTTCACAGCCCCTCCTGCTGTTTCAGCTCTGCTGCATCCAGTTTTGTAGGGAAGTGGTGCAGGTCTATTAGTAATACTCATACGGATCTGGAAAGGCATTATAAGCTCCCTGGAATAGATGTCTTCCCAAGAAGAAGGGAGAAAAGTGGCTAGCCTTGTGGGGTGCTGTTGTTATCTCTTATTATCCACAGAGCGTTAAGTGCCGCGTCTCTGCTTTCCTTGCAGGTGGCAATGGTATGGATTCTGTAACAAAGAAAACGAGGCAAGATGGATCAGAAGTCACTGAAAGACGTAAGGAGAACATTTTCTGAGTCACACACCAGAAATCCCAGAAGCAGATGCTCAGTTTTGTAAGGGATTGAATGCTGACCACAGGTCCAGAGCTAAATTCTGTACTTGTCTCTGGTTTCTCTGTTGAAGACAGAGTAAGGGCCAAGATCAGACATATAGAGACATGTAGCATGACTTGATTGTTTAACCACAGATGATTGCCCTATGGAAACATTTCTAGCCAGTAGTGCAGACATTTGGATTCTCCTCCTACCTCTGGTATCAGTGCCCTTCGTGGCCTAGAAAATGTTCTTTAGACACTTTTTTTGGCTCTGTGTAAAACAGGTGATAGGTTTCCTGCTGGCGTTACGTGAATTAACTAGTAAGAAGCTAGTAAGAGGGCTGCTGCTCCAGTAATGGCTGTGGTTCAGAAGTGCCCAGACGTAATAGCACTTCCATGTTTTACAGGGATTCCATGAAGAAAAAAAGTCTTTTGTGACAGTATGTCACTAGTTACTGTAGAGTTAGAAAGGCTTGAAAACAGACACACAGTGTTGTGTACTAATGAGACTGCAGCCCCCGAGCAATGTGATCTTAAAGGACTGTTCTTTAGATGAGACCATCTTTGAAAGAATCATGTTCTTCCATGGAAGTTAAGTAGAACATTGAGCTTGTTTGGCTATATTAACATGCCAATTCTTCAGCACCCTTTTCTTTCTTCAGTTATTACAGAGACTGTGACCACAAGACTGACGTCCTTACCACCCAGTAAGTAACTGTCAGTCATTACATTACTTCTGCTGTTCTGTGCTCCTCCATGCTTTTTGACTGAATGATTTCCATAGCTCCCTGGCTACAGCCAATCTCAGTGCAGAAAGGCTTGCACCCAAAGAGGAGCTATTTTCAGAAATGCTTCTCCCAAAATACTTGTTAGTAGAGAGTACGCAGGAAGTAGTATGTGGGAAGCTGTCTGGATACTGTCAGAAACAAAGCTGCACAGTCCACTAAGATGGTAGACCAAACTGTCCAAGGGCTTAAACCCAGATAGAGGGTCTCCAGTGGTGACTGTCTCTTGGAGATAAGGGTCAAAAGTGATGGGTCTGCAGCCTCCGCTGCTGAGGCTGCAGTGTATTCTCCTGTCATCTTACAGTTGACAACAGTGAGTGAATCTTTTTGGGTAATGTCAGGTGTCATGGGTGATTTCTACCTCTGTAGGGAAGTACAAGTACCAAGCAGGTAAAAATCCTCTATGCTCTTTATACCACTATATTCTTGATAAGCTTGCTGCAGCTGGATTGGAAAGGAATTGCACTATCTTATTTATAACGAGGGTTACCAAGAGTATCCTTCAGTCCATGTATGGAGCAAAATTTGAATACAGACCTGCTGGGTCTGCAGTCTGAATGTTTTATCTGCTCTGCCGAGACACTTCTCTGCAGTTTTGATACAGACATGAAGCTATATTTGTAATTGAGTGTGAGAACAGCTTTGGGTACCTCCTGCCTTGTTTTGCAGTGTCCTTTCTTTTCTTATCTTCTACCTTGGGAGAATGTCTCATTTTGTGCTCATCTCTTCCAGAAGGAGGGAGCAGCAGTGGGCTCAAAACATCATCCCAAACTGGAGGGAGTGGAGTGGAAAAAAGATCTTATACCCATAGCAGCAGCTATGTGACTTCAAGTAAGGAATTAAGGCATTGCACGGTAGCAAACAGAGAGCAAGGGCAGCAGAAATGGTCTGAGGAGAGATTCAGGCCAGGGGAGTAGGATGAGGTAAGGCAAATAAGGTTTATGGAGATAGAAGTTGCAAATAGTCAAAGCAGAGGTATTCCTTCCCTAAAGTTTGGTGTGAGGATGAGTGAGTAAATGGCAAAATTCACATTTTCCACAGGGAAAACCTGATTTCAGACCACCACCACAAAATGCCGTTCCCCCTGTTGTTAGTAAGTCATTTAGAACCCAAATTTTCCTTCTTTCAGGATTTCCAAATCACAATCATTCTGACTATTTTTGTTCAAAAGACAGTTTTCACTAATCATTTTGTTGATCTTGCTCAGGATAGAATATTATTACAGCATTTCCTAGAAAATACTTTCTTGTGTGTGTGGGTCCATGGCTCTGGCACTTTGAAACAATCTGACAGATTTTCTGAACATGCTAAATCAGCATGTGCTGTCTACTCCATAAAAAAAGGGTTCTTCTCTAACAGCATTCTTCCCCCACCTGTTAGATTGTCATAGCAAAGGTGTCTGAAGAATAAGCTTCCTAACCAGGTTCCTGGCACACCCCTCTCTGTCCCCAGTGGGACAGGTTGTATAACTGTCCTTGCAGAAAACATCCTCCATGCCCTGAAGGAGTTGTCAAAGCAAAGGGAGTGAAGTGCAGTTCGGAAGCTCAACAGGATTAGGCATACCCAATAGACCTGACAGCCATTTCCATACCAATTAAAAGCCAGACTGTGGAATCACTTTGCCTCAGAGATGTGAAGTAACTCCAGTGAAGGAAGATGTTAGTGTAGTTGTCTGGACTGGCACCAATCTGAGAACTGAACCCAGCCCTGCAAACTCAGACAACTGTGACAGGATTGCCATCTCCCTTGTTATTTATTTTCAGTATGTGGAGGAAGAGGAAAAACCCTGAACTTTAGAGATAATGAGTTCCTGAAGTTCCATAGAGCATTTTCTCATCTCTACTTGCAGAATGCCTCTAACAGAGGCCT
>NW_009941529.1:47529-83291 GCF_000696875.1 Nestor notabilis | reverse complement strand
CCTGCTGAATTAAGTGGAAAAGTTACAGAACAACACAGGTCCTTTAGAGGGGAAAGCTGGCAAGAAAACACTGTTGAGATCACAAGGGCATGCTCTTTTTGCAGGGATGGGTAAACAATATCCAGTCTGATCCTGCTGATCAGTGTGGATATGGTGCACTTTATTACACGGCCCCATTTTGCTGCTCTCTGATCATACACCAGAATTTGATTTCATAGGAGAGTATGTACACATTAGTTATGTCTGCTTGATTCTTTCTCCACATCACTGATGTAAATTAGGAGGGAAATTCTTTCTTCTGTCTAAATGTAACAGCCACTAATAATCTTCAAAATGCCTTGGGCCTGATGCACACCTCAATCACTTCTCTAGAAAATGAACCGACTAAGGCATGACTAAGTGAGAGTGTGGATAGCTGCTTTGGAAGGGGACTTACCTCTGCTTTCCCTTATGTCATGAACTGCATCCTTCAGCACTTTGAGTTTGGCTTAAAAGTCTCCCAGTTTTTGTGGCCTGTGTCATATAACACTTGAGTTTACAGGTAGATCTGTATCCAAACCAAAACCAGGCACCATCAAGAGCTGAATACACTCCTGCTCAGAGGAGATGGCTCATTCATCCTGTTAGGCCAAAACCTACTGTCATATATATCATTGACAAGATTTGTTTTGAAACCACAATGATAAACAATACTCCTCTCTGCACTTAATACTGAGGACAGTCAGTTGTTCTTGCCAATCTCTAGTTGTGAGGTGCCAATGCAAATTTGTCCAGCTCAGAAAACAGCAACTTAAAGCACCCAGGGCATGGAGACTGTACATCCAGACCATGTGTTCAATTTGCTGAGGGTATTTTGTTTTACCTGTAGGTGGAAGTGGTAGGTTGAATTCAACATCATCTTCTGGCTACAGACAAACCCAGTCTCCCAGCTCTACTCTCACCAGATCACCTGGCTCAACATTTGAAAGAAAAACCTATGTCAACCGCCATGCAACATACGAAGGTACCACAGAACGTGCCATAGAAAGGAGGCAATGTGTAGTGCACTCTGAGGTTGCATTAATGCAGGATTGTCCCAGTTAGCACAAAGAATACCATTGTGGTTTTGCTAGGGAATAAGCCATCAGGGACATATTTTAATGATTAGCTCATATGGATAGAAATGCTTATTCCTAAAAGGAGTTGTGACATATTTTTGATGAAAGACATTAGCAGTTCTTTCATGTAATCCTGAGCAGCTCTTTTTTTAAATGGAAATGTTTGTTGCCCACTGGGATTAGACAGCTCCAGGAAGACATGTTTTGAAAGCTTTTAATGATCTTGTGCAAAGTATTAATGAACACCTTTCTGTTCTCTGCAGGGAGCTCCAGTGCCAACTCTTCTCCTGAGTTTCCCAGAAAAGAGTTTGGTATGTTCTTTTTAGAGCTGTTCCTCTGAACTGTATGGCAAGGTTATATGAGTTGGTGACTGCAGTGGCTTTTTGCATACCACTGTGTCTTGCTCTACCTATGCTACCTCTGTGTTGAGCAAGTAACTCCTCCATGACTTTTGAGGAGTTGTTTGGGATTTACATTAACAGCTGACAGCAGGATCTCTAGCTGATATACGTTCAAACAGAGGGTACTTGCCGTATATCTGCTACCCTCAGCTGCTTTTGTTATGCTCCCCATATGGCACAGGACGTGGATGGGAGAACATAGACATGGGATGCTTCATAACATTTCCTCCCCTCTACCCTGCCATAGCTGGGAGAACAGCTCCAAACAAGAAAGCCCAGACTCAGGATTTTGAGCATTGCTAGATATGCTTTTTCAGTAGCCCTTTTCTAGAGTTCAGCATATTTATATGGGAAGATAAACTGTCTGTCATCAAGTGATATATTTACAATGACCATTGTCAGCATATGAGCTTCCCCTGTCCAAACTCTGAGCTGCCAATTTTACTCAGAGACAATCTCCTCTCTAGCTCAGAGAGGAGGCAGGGTTTCACAGTGTCCAACCTTAGCTAGCGGGGTAAACGGTTCAATTATCTTCCTTTTGGGCAGTTGAAGTGGGAGATCACCATCCGTGAACATTTATGTGTATAAAAGGAAACAGCAGTTGGTCCAGAAATGCTAAAGGTGCTAGTGATTCTTTAGACATCTTGTAGTCTAAAGGGGGCCTGGTAAAAACTCTGAGGGTTCAATTCCTCCAGCTGTGCCCCAAGTAAAGGTTACTGTCTGAATCTGAGCACTCTGAATAAGATCCATGTGTTCATTTTCTGAGATGTCACTGGCAGTAAACCCTAATATTGCTTTTCTCTTGTTGTTCACAGCATCTGCAGCCACAAGAGGGAGAAGCCAAAGTCGAGGTGAGTGATACTGTTCTCTTAGAAGCCTCCTTTGTTTTCTTCAGTACGATTCAGGGTGTGTGAAACAAACCTGTTCCTTAGCTGAAATCAACCAGGTTAAGTGTAGAGTAGTGAGATGAAGCACATGGATTTACACCACTGCAGATGTGAACTGTTTATTGATAAGCAATTGCTTATACAAGCTCAGTGTAAAGATTGACCCTAGTGAAGGTCGTGGTGGTTTGGACTGTGTCAGAAAAGAAGATCTACTTGGGGAGCTGGACATCTGAGAGCATAGGACATAGTCTTCAATCTTGTCTGTTCACTACCATAACTCAATCCTTCTGCGCTCTGTGACCCACCTGTGACATATTCGTAGTAATTGTGTTCGTGTTCCTCCTAATGTGATCTATCTTACAAACTGTAAGGCCATATTCTGAAATGATCTCATGCTCGTAGTAAGGAGATGGTGAGGAAATGATGGACTTGCTGTGGTCTGTTTAGCCAGCTCAGTGTAAAGATCTGCATTAAGTCATTCAGCTTTTGTAATAATTTATTAGCAGTGCTGGGGAAAGAAGGGCTATATTTATCTGTAAGCATGTAATACTGTTCCCAGTTGCTTGAAGAGGAAACTATAATGTCACTTTATCCAGGTTAATTTTAGCAGAGGATATAAATCAGCATGTGCTCTTGCACACTCCTACTGGAGTGTCAGAGCTACCAATTATTCTACCTCAGATCTTCACAGTCTCCTCTAGCACACTACATACATAAGCTCCCAGCAGAACTAGGCCATACATAATAAAACAGACACCAGAGAATCAGCTCCAGCTTCTCATATTACTTCGGAAAATAATTCCAATCCATCAGCTTCTCCACATGAATGCCAAAGCTAGTGTGTCTTTTATAGTGCATGCACTGTCAGATTTCATCTTGAGGAGCATGTGTCACATGTCCTGGCTGATCAGTTTGCTTATGGGTAGCAAGCTTAAAGGCTTGCCCCAACCAAATTACATTAACTCTATAGTCTCTTGTTCTGGACAGTAAAAGTCAGTCATAAAATTGAATACCTGGTGAGAATGTTTGCTTAAAACTGGCCTGGTTACATTCAGTGAGTCAGAAGAGAAGTCAGCAGGTTGTAACAGACTAAATCATAAAGCCCATTGTAGTGATGACACTGTGAATTTTACCCAAGAAGTAGTGGAGAATTTGTGTATTTACTAAGCTTTCTCTGGCTCTGTAGCTTTTTGTCCATAAAGACGATAATTACAATATTTGTGATGAGTGGGAATGTCAGTGTCATTGAGGATTGCATGATTAGGCCATCTGTATATCTGACAGTATCAATGCTATTGACTTCAACAGAGGCCCTCAATGAGTAAAACTTTCTGGAATTAAAAGTAGCAAAATGTGACTCCAAAACAAAAAGTCACCCAAAGCAATTTACAACCAGTTCACATAAGTGAAGGGCCATAAGTGCAGCTCAGATCAAGCAGCAAGACAGCAAGGTGGAACAAAGACAAGAAGAAGGGAAGAATTCAGTTCAGTCTAAAGACTCATTCCCAGCCCAGGGCACAAGTACATCTCACTCCATATTCATCATCTGCATTTTCCTCTTCCCAGAGAGTGAAATACGAGTCCGACTGCAGAGTGCATCTCCTTCCGGCAGATGTAAGTGCCATGGCTTTTATTCCAGGGGGATCGAGTATAAGACAGAGGGTGTTGCAGCTCTGGGTATGTCTGCAGTGTCTCTGGGGTCCAGTCTTCATGGTGACAGATAGCAACACGTAATTCTTTTTTCCCTGTTAAGAACATTCATTTGTATCCCTTTTCTGAACAAGGAAGCATGCTGTGTGTTAGATGGTAGTCTTGCAAGGATGTAGTTGTCTTAGTCCCAGAAAGAGGCCCCGAAGCTTTGTTGGTAAGTGGAACCCCCAGAAAGTACAACTGCATAGACACTCACAGGTAAATGACGCTGGATGGTTTAGCCAGGGCAAGATTATAGATCAGTGAAACAATGGCTTTGGAGTGATTTGGACACTTGCTTTTCCTGACAGGGACAGAACTGGATGATGTGAAACGTTTGCTGAAAGGAAGTCGATCAGCCAGCTGCAGCCCTACTCGATCACCATCAAGTACACTCCCCATACCGAAAAAGGCTGTGGTGGAGACGAAGATGGTTACTGAGAGCTCTCAATCAGGTACTTGGCAATGCTGGAGCCATTCCAAACATTTGCCATAAGATACCCAGTTGCTAAGAACATCTGAGTAAGAATACATGGTTTGTGACCCAGACAGTGATGGCAATACAGAAAGAGGGTCTGAATGCTGGAGCACTGTCCAGATGTTGCCCTAACAAGAGCCATCTTGGATAACTTTCTAGTTACTTGTCCAGTTTCCATAAAAATAAGCCAGTTCCTGCTGCCACCAGCTTTAATTCAGAGGTGCTTCAGGCAGAGGCAAGAGCAAGTATGTCTTGAAGCGATTTGATCTCTTCGAGCAAGATGGAGATAGCGCTGAAGACAACGTTTGGGTCAGTGTTTGGCCTATTGTGCACGCCACATGGTTCAGAGATCACTAGAACTTGATAATAATACAAGTGGTACTTAAAATACTATAACCAGCTTTTATAAGCCTCACCGCAGAGCCTGAGGCAGTGGTATTCACATTCACTCCATTGTCCTCCACCGGTACCTAAGAACAAGCAGTACCTTTCTTTCTTGTGCATGGTTCAAACCCTGTCTAAAACTGGGAAGTTTAGCCCAATATACTAGTGAAAAGCCACATGTGGGAACCAAAAGTCATACCTTCTATGGCCCAGGATGATTAATTAACAGAATGGTAGGCTGGAGTGTTTTATTCTGGTATCATAGCATCAACAAACAATGAAATCTCACCAAGGTTTTGTGAATGATTATGCTACCAGATCAATTTTTATTCCTTTGGTTAAAATTCAGGTGGGCTGTAATCAGCTGGCATTTGAGATCAGTTATACCATGTTGATCTGGAGTCATTGTGTTGACTCCACAAGGGAAATTGAAATAAGGCAGATGAAGTTATTTGCCATGTAAAGCTGCAATGCATGCTAAGCCATATGCCTGGTCTTATCAAAAACCACTTCTGTTTGGTTTTTATACAGTGTCGGGGACATACGATACAACTGTACTGAATACTGCCGTCCCTGCATATATGTGGTCCTCCACTCTGCCTGCTGGGTCTTCCCTTGGTGGATACCACAACAGCTCTTCCTTGATCAATGCTATATCCCACTCTACAGGATCAGGTATGCTCCCTGGACTGCCAAGGCTTGAAGGACTCCATAATGAAACTGGGTCAACAGCAGTGCTTTTTTTTTGCACAGCAAGAATAACTAAAGTGATGGAAGAATTGAGATGGCAGGGGATATGCTTGGATTTCCTCTGGTTTTCTGTAACTTGCTGCTCTCTGCTTCTACTGTATTTGA
Organism: Nestor notabilis; assembly: GCF_000696875.1. Classification (NCBI taxonomy): domain Eukaryota; kingdom Metazoa; phylum Chordata; class Aves; order Psittaciformes; family Psittacidae; genus Nestor; species Nestor notabilis. The sequence goes on along the minus strand of NW_009941529.1, from coordinate 77,500 downwards.
AAATCCTTCTTTGTGAGAATCTATTTTCCTTATTGCTTGATCTGTTTCTAAACTTTGATGATAGCTTTGTCAATGAGGTGAGGCTCACATTCCATATCAAAACCAGGTTCAGACTCTAGTTAACATGGAATTATCCTGGCCCATTGTAAAAACAACTGGGTCTAACTCTTCAGTTCTCATATATTAAAGATGTAATCTTGGATCTAATATAATAAGTGTTGAGTGTGCTTATACCTAGTAAGACCCAGTTCTGAATGCCAGGAATGCTGCATTTCCCGGCTGCAGAGAAAAAACACAGGAAGCTTTATGACAGCATACTGTTAAAAGCTTTTCTTTCTCACACTATCACATGATTGCAACTTGTCTGATGGAGGATTTTCTCCCCTTTGTCAGTTTAGCAACAGAGTGGTTTGGTGTCACAACTGTCAAGATTTTTCCTCTCTGCTATTATTGTGCATTTTCATTAACTGCATTTCTAAGTGACCCTGACTCTTCATTTCTGTGACTGTGCCACTGACCTTTGAGTGCTGGATTTCTGAATCCAGAGAAGTAACAACATTTCACTTCCTCTTTTTGCAGTTTTTGGTGTCCCAAATAACCTGGCTCCCAGCAGTCATACTCTGAATGCAGGCCTGAGCACTTCCTCTACAGGTCAGATTTTTGCTTTCTTCCCTTCAGCACCACAGTCCTGGCAGACATGTACAATGAAATAATATCTGTATCACTCTGCTTCTCTTCTGTTCCTTGTATCAGTGTCAGCAGCTTATCTGTGTACCCCAGTTATGCATTTACAGTGGATTTATTCAGAGTCAGCCCTCTATAGCTGGTGTTAGCTCCTGACTATTTTTGCCTGGGAGACACGGAACACTAGAGATTTTCCAAGGAGAATAATTTGTCTTTTGAAAGACACCTATTGGGGCAGCCTGTTTCTTCCATAGAACAACTCAGCATAATGCCTTAAAAAATAGACTTGTGTCCCAATCTATAAAGGCCACTCTGTCAGTTTTCTCTGAAATTTCCCTTTCCTTCACCTGGCTCATGGCTTCTGGCAGACTCTCTTCAATGTCACTAAGCCAGTTCTCTTCCATTCAGTCACACACGTGTCTACACAGCACAGGGCCATCATGCAAGTTCTCTGACTAGGCCTGCAAAGAGAGCAGGGTGTATGAGAGCAGCCTGTGCACTGTACGCACTGGTTCTGGAACCAAAGGTGTCACCTTCCAAGCTGTTTGCTTCTCTATGGGCAGTACTTGGGCAGTATATCCTGTGTACAGTTAGATCCTTAAATCTCCCATAGTCAGTCCAAGCCAGTTTTCTGAATTTACTTTTCTGCCAAGTGCCCTACCTGCAGAAATGACCATGTGAGTGGCCTCACAGTCTAACTTGAGACCATGTTTTAAAATGGTCATCATTATTGTCCTGAGCCAGCAATAACTCACACAGCAAAATGATCTAAGGAGAAAACCGTTTGTAAGGAAGATCTTTGAACAGAAATGCTTAGGCCTGTGATGCCACCAGCTGGGTGGTGGGATTTCTTCAAACCATTTGTCATTATTTTCATTGTTTTAGTTTTGTTTTTAGCTGGAATATCACCTGCACTGCAGGACTCCTATAACCCCTGTGGCAATGTTTTTCTTTGCAGTGTTTGGAGTTCAAAACAACCTGTCTCCAAGCTCTTCAACCCTGCCCCAGAATGCTACTGCAGCCTCTGCAGGTCAGTACAATTTAAGCCTAGAAAAAGCATGAGGGTCACCAATGTCTGCTGCCTTCTCCCACCTTTTCTATAGTGACTAGAAAGTTCATATTGACAGAGGCTCCTCATTAACATCATCTTTTGTGGCACAGCATCATATGAGGGGATATTGAGGAACATTTCCTCTGCTTTGCATGGACAAGAACAGCTCCCAGTGCCTATGTAAGCACTAGAGATTTGCTGCTGGGGAAGTCCTTGCTTGTTTGAATTATCCGAAGTACCTTGAATGAGAAAAGACTTTTGAAATGATGTGCATACCAGGGTTGGTGTGTGTGTAGATACCTTGTCATCCTTCATCTCTTCATTCCCAAATTTCTTCATTGCAGCATATGGGATGAAGAACACTTCACAGAGCAATACCATGGCAAGTACTGGTGTGTCTGCCACAGCAGGTCAGTGTGTCATTTGCAGTTGTGTAGGCATGGCCTTGACAAGCATATCATCATAAAAACGAGTTAGAGATTCATCCGACTGAGTGACACTAGCACCTGCTCCTCAGGAGCACAACTTGTCACTAGCCAGGTCTCCTACCAGTAACTTTCTGAATAGAAAGCAAATGAGCTAGAAGCTAAAAATGGGCACATGAGCTGGTCTGATTCAGTTCTCTCCCACTCTGTGGTAACTTGGATGATTTAATTGCAGCTATTTCTGCTCAACCAGCAAGTAACTGGATAGAAGATCACATGTGTGAAATTGTGCTTCATTTGAAGCCAAAACGTTTGTAAGGTTGCTCTTAAACATCATTTTGCAGTTATCAGCCTCAACCATGCAAAAGCCAAGAAATTGACTTACACATGATCAGATTATTTGTTTTTAAATGAGAGAAGATGAGTTCTTTCTCCTGGCCTGTAGTCTTGAATGGTTGGGATTAATCTTTTCCAGCTTTTTTCAACTGAGAGCTTTAAATTAGGGGTTGGGTTTTTTTGTATGCGTGGAACAGAAGCCGAATTTCTTTTGTAATCCAAGGACTTCCAAAGATGAGGTTTAAAAATAGATGTAAATACCACAGAAGTTATGATACCATTATGGTTATCTTGATTTTCAATGTGTCAATTTGTGTGCATATGCCATTCAAAGCATACTTGGTACTTTCTGATTGCAGAAGGGCAACCACACCAATGCTTTTGAGCCTTGCTTGGCCTGTGCCAAACCTCAGCAAGCTACAATTCAGTGCTTCATAACCATGCGCAGCTCCCAAGAATATGGAAAGTGCTTTGTGCTTGACAGAGTAGGTCTGCTAAAGCTGCTCCTCAGCTTGACCTGTGCTGGCTCTGATGGCCCTTGAATGTCTGTCAGACTGAGTTTCTATGATTCTATAGTAAGTGTGTTTGAGAAGAGGTCATTGATCAAATAATTTCTTTATGTGATTGAATTCCAGATGCTCTCCATTTCTGGTTGCAGTTGCTTCCCTGCTAGTGAAATACACATCTCTAAAGAAATCTAATGACACACCTAGGTCTCCTCTTAGCTTCACTGACCAGTGTGTCTCTTACTCAGTGCTTATAGTAGTGGCAACTCCAATCACAATGGGACTACCTATTTTAATGAACAAAAGGGTTGTGGCTTGTAATAATGACTCAGTGGCCCACACTCATCTTCTCTTTCCCATTCATTACCAATATCCCAGGGGGAACTGTTTTGAGCTCCCAGGGAGAAGACATTCTGCGCAAAGACTGCAAGTTCCTGCTGCTGGAGAAGGAGAATGCCCCAGCATCACCCAAGAAGGAGGTGGAGCGCTTGATCATGAACAAGGACAGTGGCAAAGTCTTTAGTGCCTCTACCACTGGGTTTAGTGGAGGTAACTTCTCTTCTTCGGGACATGGGGGTATGCTAGGGCAGAGAAATGGGGGATTTCAGAGTTCAGGACACCTGACTCAAATCTCTGCAAGCCAAACAAGAAGCTGTGACAGGCAGTTAGCCTTTGACCATGGCAGCTGCTATCTAGATCTAGCTTTTGCATTTGAAGCTCCAGATTGTGCCTTGGAATATTTCACAAAGCTCAGGAGCTTTGAAAGCAAAAAAACAGGCAGAGCTATTGTGTCGTCCCAATAAAAAATATGCCTTTTGCCAAAGAAAAAAGATAGGCCTGGATGAACTTCTGATGTAATGTTTTTAATTATCTGTTCAGGATCCTTTGCAGAAGACACCTTGAAGAAAGAGAAGCAGGGATTGACCTCCTCTTATGCTACAGATACTGGCATAAAAACAGATGCAAATGGTAAGAGTTTGTCCTTCTGGAAATGCAATATAACTTCGTCCTCTTTCCATTACTGCCTTCCCCTTTCAAGCTAATGCTCTAAGTTTAATAATGCACAGAAAGACTTTTAAAACCTCTTTTACTGCTCTTAAAACAGGAGGACTAAAATCAGCACCAACAAGGGACAAGGCAGCTTACGCAGGTAAGTGATGCGATTTGGACTTTCATTGAAAGAAGTGCCAAAGCACAATATACAAAAAAGCAATCCTTAAGTGACATGGGTGATCCCAAGGGGACCATGTTTTTCAGTTGTTATTTTAAAATGCACTGAGTTTTGTCCCCTCTTGGAATTCTCATTGGGAATGATGTTCCCAGCTTCCCCAGGGACTAGAATTACACCCACCATGTGCAGAGTGGTTTGTAAAGATTTTTCTCCATAGCCTTTTGTATAATGGATTAGACCTTGGTGTCCTTGTTTTAAGAGATTCTTTACTGTGAAGTCAAAGAAACTCTTCATTAACCAGGAGACTGTCCCTTCCCTCTTCCAGAAATACGAAATGGTGATGTGGGGGGTGCAGTTGGATCAGCACCATCCTGGTGTCCCTGTAGTTCCTGCTGTAGCTGGTGGAAATGGCTCCTGGGTTTGCTTCTGGCCTGGTTGCTTCTCCTTGGATTGCTTTTTGGACTCATTGCTCTGGGTAAGAAATAACTGAGGAACAAAATGTTGAATGGGATAGAAAGACAGGGCATAATCTAGTGAAGAGGCTAAGTACCAGAGATAGCAAGCCAGAGAACTGAGGAGGAGCACGTTCAGCTTCATGGTGACTGCCACTAAGATGTCACAAATGGACAGAAAGAATAGATAAGGAATATAAACCTTTCATGAGGGGTTATATAGTCTTGGGGTGAGTAGGGTAGGAAAACTCCTGAGATCTGAGGTCTTCTCAGAGCCTAACAGATTCCAAAGTTGTCATTTAAACTTCAGATATCCCTGCTAGAAAAACAGATATGAATACCAATCCTGAAAAACTCAGTGGTCATAGCTATCTGACACAGCGTTGCCTTGTCCCTGCTGTTAGAAGTAGGTACTTCAGGCAGCATCTGTGGCAGCATGTTCTCTAGCATTTTACTTCAACTTTTCAGCGGAAGAAGTGAGAAAGCTAAAAGCTCGTGTGGAAGACCTGGAAAAAATCAATGGTGGCCTCCTGGCAATTAACCAAGGGAATTCAAAAATAGAAAAGGATGTTTCAAGAGTAGACTTTCTTCATGGTATTTCACCCTCCTCAACCTTCCCTTATGAAAATGAAGAGTCAGTGTGGCTGATGGTGAAGAGCAGACTGAACAAGGAAATGGAACGAGGTGAGCAGAGTCAATGGCTGTGATGCTGCATGAGACCAGATTATTTGAAAGGGAGTGGGAGGATTTTCTTGCCCAAGGGCGTAAAGATCAGGACTTTTAGAGTGCAATGAAGTCTGACAAAAATAGTGCCCTCACCTGTCATCACAGACAGGCTGTGCTGGAGCTCAGAGTGCTACCACTTACACTGGTGGGGCATCCCTTAAAGCCAGCAGTAAAGAGAAGAAAGGAGCTTGTGGATATGCCATTCTGTGCCAGGATGTATCATGTTTGCTATAGCAAAAAAGTTCTCCATTTTGAAAGAACTACCTGGAAAAATGAACCCACACCTTGTTTCTTATGCTACTTTTATTAGCAAGGGAAAAACAATTTCCTTCTGTTTAGCAGATGATGGAAATAGGTTAAGATCAGAGGAGCCTACATTCTCCCACCTTCAAAAGTTTCATGTATTTGCAAAAGCAAATTTGCTGAGAAAACTCTGCTTAGAAAGCTGTGCTGTGATTGATAGCCTGTGCTGCCTGCAGACTCAGACTCCAAGTAGATCCTTGTACATGAAGCAAGCAGCTATTCTGTTGTGTAATGCACTCTAAGAGCCCCTTCACTTTCTGTTACAGGCTACTTCCGAGGGGAGAGAGGAGAACCTGGTGAGAAAGGTACAACCATATGGTCCTTCTCTTCCCCTGTCCTATTCCTTGCTCTGGCAATGCACAAGTTTGGGGTGAATGTTGCCACAAGGGCCAACTGGCAGTAAGAAACATGAAGCTGGTTTATACTTGAACAAAAAGAATCATAGACTCATCAAATCATTTAGGTTTGAAAAGACTTGTAAGATCATCAAGTCCAACCGTAAACATACCACTTCCAAGTCCACCACTAAACCATGTCCCCAGGTGCCACTTCTAAACATCTTTCAAACACCTCCAGGGATGGTGACTCCACCACTTCCCTGGGCAGCCTGTTCCAATGCTTACCAGCCCTTTGGGGGCTTTCTCTTCTCCAGACTAAACACCTCAGGTCCCTCAGCCATTCCTCAGGGGACTTGTGCTCGAATGAATAATCATTGGAAATATCTCTAGGATCTCTCCTAATTTTATTCTTTTTTCCACTTAGGTGACATGGGATTGCAAGGTCCCAGAGGTGAGTCAGGAGTTACCTACATAGGGCCTGGGTAGCAAATGGGATTTTGGTACTCTACAAGTTAGATGGAGAGTCTATGCATTCTCTAGTTCAGACATTGTTATGGTGGTTGGGGTTTTTTTCTCTTCTTCCAGGCAAAGACAGTTTTAGAGTTCACATTAGAAGACAGCAGATCTCACTTTGAATCTAGAAACTTCTTTCACCTGCATAAAAGTCATTCCTCAAGCCAAGTTCTACCTGGTTTAATCACAGAGTGCTTCAGAGGGTTTTGCATGGTGTGAATAATTCGATCCATTGCATAAATACAAGAAGGCCAATGTGGCATTGCTGGAGGTGGTAGAAGTTGTAAACTTGCCAGGAACATAAACCGCTTTATATGGGGCATTAGGGTTGGCTGAAGTGACAAACAGGGAAGACCTGTTCCCCACTGACTGTCTTTTTCTTTCTCTCTACAGGAGAGCGAGGACTTCCTGGTGTCCCAGGTAGGCAATAGTACAATTCCCCTTGGAGGGAGGACATTTAGTGCATTACTGTAGTCAGGAACAGATTTTGAAGTGCACACCTAGCACAAGGTGGTTCTCTAAATTAAAGTCAATATTTAGTGTAGTCTAAGCCACTTGATTAATACCTTACTGCTGAGCTACAGACACAGCTCTGAGACTTGGTTACAAGCAAGGCTTCAGCCTGACTTCTGCTTAGCTGAACATACCTAATTTGAGGTTGTGAAGATCCCAGCCTACTTTTGAAAGAGTCCCACAGCTGCATGAGTACTTGGCCCAACTTCCTGGTGCTCTTTTCAGTACTGTGTTCTTCTAAAGAGATCCGTGTTCAAGTACCTACCTTCCAAGTAATACATTCTTTACCCTAGCTGATGAATCCCTCCATGGTTCAGGTTCTCCTCATTTGCATGTTACTCTTTCATGGCACACAGACAAGAACTCTGAACATTTGTTATTATTCCTGGTCCAATTGGGCACCAAGGACCAGAAGGGCCAAAAGGACAAAAAGGCAGCATGGGTAAGCATCTCTATCAGTGCTGTGAGTCTCTCACAACTGATTGACATGTGGCATAGGAATACTGACTCCAGGTTACTGTGATCATTGCCTTCCCCTACTGAGGTGGCCATGGATCCTCTTGCCCAAGCCCTCTCTAAAGACACCTTTTTTTACAAGGCATTTGTTTCCTGTAGGTGACCCTGGCATGGAAGGTCCCATGGGACAAAGAGGTCGAGAAGGGCTACCAGGGCCTCGTGGGGAGCCTGGACCACCAGGATTTGGAGAAAAAGGAGACAGAGGTAGGAACTAGGTGTCCCATTTTTGGATAAAGCAGAGATAGACGAAAACTAGAGTTTCATCCTGATTTATAGAACACCTCAGTGCTAGAAATTGATTCATCACATCCAGATTTTATTTCAGATATTTTCCAGCACAGACAAATCTGGCCTAAAGGATTTTTTTGCCAAACTTACAATGGGTAAACAAGGGTTCTTTTGGTTTGCCAGGTCTCACAGTCAGGTTTCAGTCCAGCAGAAACAAAAGCATTTCGTATCAAGGTCACCTTCTTCCCTGTTATCCAAGTCACCAAAGCTGGGGGATTTGTCTTGCTCGTCCTGAAGCCCAATGAGATGGAATTTCTTTCTTGGACAATCCATGCTTCTTTTGGTGTTTCAAACTGACCTGCACATTAATCATGACACTTGCCAGAGAAAGATTAATAGGAAATGATGGAAAAATGGGATCACAATTATCTATTCATGCTCTTACTCTACAGGTGGTGTTGGTGAGCCAGGTCCTCCAGGGCCACCTGGTCCCCCGGGTTCTGCAGGCCTTAAAGGTAAATATGAAGATGGACAGAGAGAGCTTAGCAGGCTGGTTAGGAGTAGATAAGCACTCTGGCTTTCCTGTTTCACGTGTGTTGCACTGCAGTCATGAGAAAAGTGAAGGAACTAATGGTCCTCATTTGAGATAAAATTTACTTTGGTAGGTACACATATCCTTTAGAGCAATAAATTCTTGGAGATCTTTAAGTGAGAATGAGGATTGGCAGGGTTTCTCAAAACACTGATCTTTAAGATGTGTGATGTTTCCAGCTGGTTTTAATCTGCTTTCAGAAATAGTAAGGTAAGCTCCATATCTCTAACAGGCTTCTAACAGAGTTACAGCTCTGCAATAAAAAATGCACTGTGAAAAATTGGGTCCCCCCTGAAGCAGAGATCCCGGTGTCTCAGCCAAGGTGGAAGGCTTGAGTCTCTTTACGTTACTTTAAGGAAAACCACTGACTATATCACAAGAACTAAGTTGTGTAGATTTGTTGTCATGGTTTTGAGGATGCCAGTGATACAGATTCCTTCAGTGTCTGGGGGAATTCCAATCTGCTGAACACCTATTGTGTTGTGGATGCTGCTGGCCAAACTGAAAGTGATTTGTTCATTTTCTAATTGGGGTGTTACTGAAAGAAAACCCATGTTCCTTATTCACAGGTCTGATGGGTTCTCCAGGCCCACAAGGTCCTCCAGGTGAGTACTGCATTCCTTCACTATGGCATATAGAGACTAGAGAAAACAAAAACAGAGTGATAGCTTCTTATAGCTTTTCTTCTACAGTGATGCATAATGGTCAGTGGGATGAATTAAACGCCCCATCTCATTTTTCTGCAGGTCCTCCTGGCCTACAAGGATTTAGAGGAGAAGCAGGTCTCCCAGGTGCTAAAGGTATGCTTCTCTTCCCCTTGGCAATTACAGCAGCACTAACTGATGTGCTTTTCCGGCACTGCCCTGAGTAGCAGACTTGGTCTGAAAGAGGAAAGAGGATGAGGAACTAATTAGTCACCAATTATAAACAAGTATTGAGAAATACAGGAGACACAGAGTCAATAGAGCAGTCTAGGTGAGGAAATGGTGTTGGATGGATGGAGCTGTATTGAAGCAAAGGAATTTATGGTTTGAGTTTGGTATCAGAGTATCTGTATTTCCCTTGATTTTTCTTGATGAATAAAATTCCTTTCTCTTCTGACTTGTTATTACTATTCTTCAATCATCCATATATCTTTCAGGTGAGAAAGGAGCTGCTGGAGCCCCTGGACCCAAAGGTATGTTGATCAGTTAGATTGGTGGATATTTTCTTGAGATTTCTTTAGACACGAGTATTGTCCATGGGTATTAACCCTATCCTCTTTTGGCTTTTTCTTCTGTGCTAGTGTCAGAAAGCAGACTTTATTTTCTCTGATGGAAACATTTTGCAATGAAACAGTCTCACAGAATCCTTCCCTTTTTTTGTACCACAGGTGATCAGGGTGAGAAGGGTTCTCGTGGAATGACAGGTCAGTGGATTGTTTTCCTGGAGTAACAGCTTACCTAATATACGCATGTATTATTTGAGTTTTCAAACAACAGTATAGCCCAGCCAATCCCAGTTAGCTTTCTGAAAAAGTATAATGACATTATTGATTATAGGAGTTTTATTTTTACACCCAAGTTTTAAACAAATAAATCACATTCTTGTTTCAAATAATCTTGGTAGCATTCTTTGTGTTTAGCCTTCGGAAAATTCTCCCTCACGTGCCCTGTATTCAGATCACTTGAGCTTTTCTAATGGCCAGAGACAGTCACGAATCTTGAGGCCTGAACATCCTGTCAATGCAGAGCACCAGCTATTGCTGACAGTCATAAATTGTATGTTCACCAAGACTTGATTGATTCATTTTCATACCATTTTGCTACAGGTGAACAAGGCTCAAGAGGAGCGCCTGGTCTTCCGGGAGAGCCAGGGCCTAAAGGACCTGCAGGTGGGTAACAGAAAACAGCTGTGTTTGGATGTGGGGCAATGTAATTTCCATGCCAAGTGTGTTTTTATGAGCACAGACAAGGAAGCAACATGGGACTGGAATCATACAGCTTTTGATCCTAGTTTTTTTCTCTAGATGGTTAAGATTAGTTTATACACTCAGAAAAGATGTTCTACAGTTAAATTTCAAATGAACATTTTCTAGATCTTCAGTAACTGCAGCCAAGGTCTCTTTTCAGATGCAATACGATGAAAGACCACTCTCTTGTGTTTAGGGCTGTGCAATGCTTAGTAGGAGGGCAGGGCAACTGAGTACTACTGCAGTGGTCCCTAACAATCTGTTTTCCTTGAACAGGACAAGCTGGCCGTGATGGACAGCCAGGTGAAAAAGGTAAGGGATTGCTTTAAGGTAGAAGTACAGGCACTTTCTGATCTGACAGGAGGTTAGTTTGTAAAAGGGGTGGGAGAAGATGGCAGCAGATTCAGGTTTTGGGATCTTAATGTCTCAGAAGAATTGTAGAGTCAACCATGTAAACATGGAACCGAGACATATAATGGAGCTGACTGTAAACTTGTGACAGTTCTTCTCACTACAGAACTCTTCTGTTATTGATGTTCACCTCCCAAACACAAATGCTGAAAATGGCCAGTTGGCTGTGAGGATACAATAGGTAGAAAGTGCTGCAGGACAGCTGGTGGCCAAGCTTGAACGAATTGGTAGATTGTAAGTCAGGGACTTCTGGCTTGTTAATGGTGATTATATCCCTAGGTGAACCAGGTCTGATGGGAATGCCAGGAGCCCGAGGCCCTCCAGGACCCTCTGGAGATGCAGGAGAACCAGGTAAAAGAATACAGAGAACAAAAATACTATTGCTTAGTCAGGAACATAGATGTCTTTGTCAACAATTCCCAGTCTTAATTTGAGGCTGGCAGAGGATCTCTGTACTGTAAGATGGTGATGAAAGGAAAACACACAGGGAATCTAGACCCTTTGTGATCTCAGGATTGCACAGTCTGCAAACAAGAACATCAGTTGCTATGAGCCAACGTTCAATTTACCTACCAGGAGCTAGGCCAATTTATACCCCCTGTGAACCATTTGTTATAATTTCAAGTAAATGTCATCTTTTTCTCCTTGTCTGTCCTTTCCCCGCCTGAAATGTCTTCAGATATCTTAGAACTTTTGTCTTTTTCTGCCAGGTCTCACAGGACCCCAAGGACCACCAGGTAGGCTTTTCCACCATGTTCCAATTTATCAGTGATACACTTTGATATGGGCTCAAAAAAAAACCCTTTTCAATTTTCCCTCGGTGCTGATCGGGTCTTGCAAAGTGATATCCCAACGTTTCTGCACATCCTTTGGCTTCCGAGACAGGTTTTATGGTTGGTGTGTAGTTCTTAGCAATGTAGAGCCCTGGAATGTGGAAAGTTTACCTCTCCCAAAACACAGTTTGCAGCAAATAACATGTTTCAGTTCCCTGTGCATCACTGAAAAGTCCTTCTAATCAGCAGTAGAAACAGAAGGGAGAGGATGTAGCAATAGAGGTGGAAACAGAGGGTGTGATGTCTGTAAGCAGAGGTGGTTTGGGGGGCAAGTCACCAGGGAATTTATCCAGGAGCCTCAGGCCAGGGAGCAATACCTGGAAGAAGCTACAGGTAAATCTAGGAGTGCTATCATCCAGGGAGCAATAGGAGAAAGGAAGCCCATAACTATGCCCAGGGACGCTACAGGTCAGTCTACAATCCACTGTGAATTCCTCCACTTGCTGCTGGTGACCTACTTACAAATGCTGAAAGCCAGGGTCTTGAGTAGGGAGCTCCTTCTATAAATCCACAAGTGAAACTCAACTGCAGTATTTGGAAAAAACAGAGCAAACAGTGTTTGCACTAACCTTTTAAAACTGTTCATCCACCTCTTATCAGGACTTCCAGGCAACCCAGGACGAGCAGGGGCTAAGGGTGAGTTTTGTTTCTTCCCCAATACTCACTTTCTCTCCAAGCACTTTTTAGGAAGGATTATCTGCTCTGCTGATCAGTCCCTGGATCAACAGTGGCATCTAGTGGCTTTAGGAAGGGAAGGTTTGGGAAACAGACAGGTAGCCAAAGCATCTCTGAGTATACAGGAAAGGCAAGGGCATCTGCTGAGGCTCTCAGCACCACAGTTGTACGCTTAGAAAACCTTACCAGACTTGGTTCTGCCCTGAGCATATGAACATGATGCCTGGTGGCTGCCATGGAAGTTGTGTGCCCGCCTCAGATAGATCAGGGCCTGTTGCCTGTGCTGGCAGATGTAGTGCCTGGGAAGCTGATCAGAGGATATCTCTGGATTAGCCGAACCCTGTTGCTTCCCCCATGATCTTCTGTGACTTCTCAGACAAGAGATCAAGGGCAAAGAAAGAGAAATCACATGTTTAGTAAGACAGTGTCATTGAGCTAGTGACAGATCTTCCTGAAAATAGAAGTTCATCTTTTGCCTCTGTGTTTTCTTAGGAGAACCTGGAGCTCCAGGAAAAGTCGTAAGTGCTGGTATGTAGTGCTGTGAGAGTTCAAACACTTCTGCTTTTGGAGGGCTGTCTCTGGTTTTTGCTATGCCTCCTAATTCATGCCAACTGTGTGCCAGACCTGTACTGGGGCTCCCTGTGTTGGGAGAATACATATGCTATAGATGTGTGATTTCTTATGGATAGATTACACACTCGCTGGATGTGTGTATGTATATGTGTATGTGTGCAAGTGTATGTATTTGTGTTTCAGAGGGTTCCTCAACTATTGCTCTGCCAGGCCCACCAGGTCCCCCTGGCCCAGCTGGCCCCACCGGCCCCCCGGGTGTTCCAGGTGAGGAAGCTGCTCTTCTGCTGTGGTTTTTGCAGGCAGCTTACATTGCTGTGCATCCAGTTCTTAATTTAATGTGTGATGTTTATTATCACCTGTCTGGGTGGCAATATTGCTCAGGCAGGACTCATGGTCCTCACCCTTCCCTGCAGAAACACCAAGCTCTCAGGCTGAGTCAGGAAGGCAGCAGCCTCAAGGGAGAAATAGGATACAATCACAGAGGGGGAAGGACAGAAGGGAGTGCTGAGATGATGAAGAAACTGGGAACACTGTTGTTGTCCTTTGATCTGATGAGTACAAAATAGTGATAGGTTAAATACAGTGAGTAGTGTCAAGCTCTTGACTCTCAAGAAAGCAACAGAGTGTCTAATCCCTTTCCCAGCACTGTCACTGAAATGAAGAAGTGCTTGTTGTCCAGTCTTAGCTTGAACTCAAGACAGCAGAAATCACACATTTAGTGTCTGTAAATCTTTCATACAAACACAGACACACAGACAAACAGAGACATGAGCTTGGTCCTGAGATTCTTCTGTTCCATGTCAGACACTGCCCTCCAGCATTCTAAGCCATGGTTCTCATGGAATTTCTGTGCCTGTCCCAGGCTGGAGCTAATCTTGGAACTAGTTTGGTGGAGCTAGTCTCAGCTTGAAGCCCGAAATGCAGGAGGAGGGTTAGGCCTATCTCATTCCTACTGTGGTCAGTGACACTCTGGTTATTTCCTCAGCCTCAGAGGCACCAAGCACTTTAATTACCACATGATGGAAAATAAGACTCTTTTCCAAAGATTTGGGCAACACATGGGACATTGATGAAGTCATGCCACGTAGCAGTTCCATTTGCTTGTGCAGGCAAATAGATTATTTGATAGTCTCAGTTCTTATAAAAGACCTATTGCTATAGTAAAATACAACCAGGAAAATCTAATGCAGTCTGTTTTTTTTTCCTTTGAAACCAGGTCCTGTTGGACCAGCTGGTCTCCCTGGACAGCAAGGTACCATTCTCCATCAGCTTGGATTCTGCTTCTTAAGGAGAACTGAAATAATTAATTTTCCTTTGTTTCTAATTCTCTCAGCCCTTGGCACGATCTCTCTCCCTTTTGTTTGCAGATTTCTTCCTTTCAGTTCATTTTGCTGCATTATTTGGCTTAATGAATCTTGCAAAGAATTTCTATTCTTTTTTTTGTTTCCCAGGGGAAGAAGGGGGGTGGGAAGAGTCAGCGTGATGTGGATGCTGCAAAGGTCTTTTTTTCTCTTATGTCATATTTTCTGGAGGCTGGTATTTCTAAGGCACATCTCAAGTGCAGCTGCCTTTCTGTGGTAGAGGATATAGTCCAGCTGGTATCCTGTGCCATTTTGAAAGGTGGAAGAACAACCTAGAGGGAAATTGGGAATAATGTCACTGTGAAACCACTGCCAACTGGACAGATGTCTGGTTGCAAGGGCTTGAAGAGAGCTGACTCCTAAAAACCTTTCTTAGCCGGTTTTCTGTGATCCTGCTAGAGCAAATTGTGCAGTAATTCCTGCATTTGAATACAGCATCCCTCAGAGCCAGGGACTGAGTTCACTCACCCTGTTCACAGAGGCAAAGTCTGAACCTGCTGACAGGAGGTGAGGAGTGGGTACAAAATGTCACCCTCTCTCAGTTACATGATTCACTTTCTCTTTTTTTCTTGCTGAAAAAGGTCCACGGGGCGAGAAGGGATCCCCAGGTGAAGCTGTGATAGAAACTATCAGAACAGAAGTCTCATCGTTAGCATCTCAAAGTAAGTGGGCCTGCCTCTCCACTCTTCTGCTTAGAGAAGTGCCAGTGGGCCCAAGTCCTGCTCACAGCTAACAGGAGATGCCTCTGCCTCTTTCCCCTCAATGTGACAGAGGGCAAGTGTGTGTATGTTTGGCGGTGGGACAGCAATACCAGCTACCTCTTCTGCACTCCTCATCTGTGCATCCCAGAGTGCTTCCAAAAGGGAATAGATAGCATCAGGCCTTTGTCACATGTCGCAGAAAGGACAGCTAAGGAATGGTGACGGGTGAACAATCCCAAGCATAGAGATGGTCACAGAGCTGTGAGATTTCAGCCTGGCCTTTTAGCCACACAGGGCAGTTCCCCGTGATCATGGAGCCATCCGTAAGAGGAGAACTAGTTTGCAAAGACACATCAATTTGAGCAGCAGCTATCAGAATCTCTCTGTGAATTAGAGGATGAATTCACAGAGGAGCAAATGCTGTTTTAAAATGGAAAATAAGTGGAGCAGAACAGAATGGTTTAACAGCATCCCAAGAAAAGTGTCTGCTTGCTCTCTGCAATACTAGATGTGTTGTGCACTTACAGTCAGTATTCCTAGGGTCTTGGACCTCTGCAAGTGTGCAGGGAAGGCAAGGTAGAGGAGGGCATAAAATCATAAATGGTCTTTCCCTGATCACCATCTGAATGGGGTCATGTATATCCAGGCCATGCTTCAGTACTGTCCCATCCCCCATTCAGGAATCTTGGATCTCAGCACTACTGAACTTTTGAGTTTGTGCCTCAACTTGGAGGTGAGGATACATCTCAAATCAAGATAACAACAGTGCAGCTACTCGTTAAATAATGGCTGCGTAGTGTTCTCCTCACAAACCTGCCCCTCTTCGAAAGAATCTTTCCTCTCCTGGAAAATTCTTTCCCTCCTTCTCTAACCTTTGAGTCCTTTGCTGCTTCCCTCGGCAGTCATTTTCCAGAGACATCTCCTTCCTGTTTCCAGTATGCTGCCAGCCTGCTTAGGACTGTATTTGCTTCATGTTCTAACTGACCTGGTGGCAACTAGACACATCTCTCCTCTCTGCTTCAACTTTGGCTTAGGTTACCCAGGTCCTGCCTTAGTCCACCTTTGACTGTAAGAGCTTCTACTAGAAATGGAATGACAGTTTCTATAGCAGCAGTAGCTCCATAGCAACAATTTTCTCCTTTTGTGTGTGTGTTTCATTTGCACAGTGCTGTCAGATCTACAAGGGCGAGCAGGACCACCAGGTCCCCCTGGACCACCAGGTAGGTAATACAGCAGCGCCCAGTACGTAAGCAGGGGGATACTAACACACATGGCACATTTCTGGGCCATGCAGTTTGCTAGGTTAATATTTTATAATCCCCCTGTTTCTTTTGTCATCAGGTGAATCTGTGCAGGGACCCCCTGGACCTCGTGGCCCCCCAGGTAAGAGCTTGTTTCTCTGAAACAAACCTGGAAAGTGGGAGTTTTTTCCTGTACCTCTATCGTGTGCCTTGCAGTACCCCAGAATCAATCTTGGACCTGGTGGAAGTTAGTAGGGCTGACTTTACTGGCAGCAGAATTTCACACAGTGGGTTTCTACTAAAACAATTTCACTGCAATATAGTTTCTCTGCAGCCAGATGCTGCCCAAGAGAGGAGATTTGTTTTGGCAGAGGTTTGCTAGCCAGGGTAGTAATTCATAAAAGCCATACATTTTGAGAAGACACTCAATGTTCTCAAGTCCCAGAGGAAGTAACTGCAATCAGTTCCATCTTTATGTCTTACTTGTCCAGCCTTAACTTCCAGCTGGAGTGGTTCTTATCATGAGGAATGTTATCCCTACTCCACTTCCTGTAACACAGATTTCCTGTTCACAGCCAGAAGAGGGAAAGTGCAGGAGGACATGAGACAGGAGCATAACCCCTTTCCTTGCTCTCTGCTCAGTAGCAAAGGGGAGCAGGTCAGGTGTGAGATGAAATGAACCTTCCGTTTCAAAGTAGTGGAGGCCAGCTGGGATAGGCGTTCTGTACCAGGAAGAAAGGAGTTCCTCTGTCCTGAGTCTGTTGTGGTGGCAACTGGTAATGAAAAGTAACTAACAGGGATAGATGTGTGTGGAGAAAACAATGGTACCAGCCTGCTCTTGGAAATATTGAGCTGTGGTCATGGCTGGAGATGCAGCAGCTCTAACATGTGTTTAATTACAAACACTTATCCTTCCTAAAGCCTTTTTGTATCCTTTTTGCCTAGGAGAAGGATTGCCAGGACCTCCAGGCCCACCAGGGAGATCAGGATCTTCCATGTCCACCTCAGGTAGGTTCTTCCCACTCATTCCCTTGCCTGTGCCAGGACTGTTGTGGTACCATAGAGTACATCCTTGGCTAGGATTAGGAGGAACCAGAGGAAATTTGTGTCATGTTCTGGTAGATGTCATGAAGAAACCCTTTTGTTTTAATTACAGAAGCATTCTTCACAGGCCCTCCAGGTCCACCAGGCCCACCAGGCCCGAAGGGAGACCAAGGTAGGTATATGCTGCTGCCCATTCAAGATACTAGATGGATCTCATCATTTCAGACTGAAAAGGAAGAAGGGAGGACTTGGAAGCAGAAAGCATCCTGCCCTTCTGTGGCTGTAAGAAAGCTAGCACAGTGCTCACTAAATAGGACTCCTCTCTGCTGACATAAAACAAGTCATTCTTTGTCAGAGAAATTTATTAGCCTCCAGCACTGTATTCAAGGCAATAGCTGTATTCACATCCCAACTGTGCAAGCCCATTAGATTCAGGAGCATTCAGAGCTTCAGATTTGCCATTAAAGGAAAAAAATCTGTTTGCAAAATGCACTGTGGACTTGGCAAAGTCAGTGAAGGAGGCTGCCCTGGGAAGAGTAGCTCAGCTCTCAGCTGACAGGAAAACATGAGACCTAGTTCCTTTCTCATTTTTGCCCTCCAAATTGAAGGCCATGATAATATTCTACAGTGTGGGCTGGGATGTTGCAGATCAGAACAAGGCAAATGCTAACACTGTTCCTCTGCTCCCCTGTTCACAGGTGAACGAGGTCCACGAGGATTCACAGGTAAGGAGGCTTCCAGGAGACATCAGTGGGGTACAGGGTACCTTGCTTATGTTTGTGACTGCTCCTCCATTTCTGTGCCCCAAACAGGAGAACCGGGAGAGCCTGGCCTTTCAGCATTCTCCTCCCATGGTTAGTCTGTGCCCCCTTTCCTCCTTTGAATTCATTGTTCCTAGACTGAAACCAGGGGGCAAAATCCTGCTCTACTGATTGTAGCTTAGTTTTAATGGAGTCAGGATTTTGTCCATGCGCTTTATTCCCATGAATCTCTGACTCTTCTTCTGCAATTGGCAGGTGAGAGAGTCACCATACAGGGACCTCCAGGCCCACCAGGCCCACCTGGACCCAAAGGTGAAGTTAAAAATCTTATTTCTTTCTTTGCTGGTAGTCTCACACAACCAAGAGTGGTTCAGACTAATGGATGGCACTACCTGGTCCTTTGGGAACTACAGCTGAGCCCACCACTGCCTTTTCAGGCAGAACAGGACCATGGCAATAGAAATGCTCTGAGCACAAGGCACATGGGCAGGTCACAGAAGGCTCAGGAAAGCTGCTGTGGCCTCTTCCTTCTGCTCTTCCCAACAACTTATTCAAGATAGTCATTACAAAGGCTAGGTAGTTGCTCCTCTGGCAATATGTAGCTTAACTGTTACAAGACCAAGCATGCAGCATTACAGTGGCACCCTTTACAATTGTCTGTCTCCCTCACTCTGGTTTCCAGGTGATGCAGGTGTCCCAGGCGCCCCTGGCATCCCAGGAGCATCTCGAGGTAAGAGGCCAGACCAGTCATTGCTCTGATACTGTCAGGAAATGCTGACATCCTTTGAAATGACTTTGAAAAAGCTCCTTCAGGTTTTACAGCTCTGGGTGCCAACCTAATGCTGATGGGATCTGTGTGTAAAACCTCTTTTTGCACAGCCTGCCTTAAATCAGATAATTTAAGAGTTGCAAGTTTTCTGTTATCAGCTTACTGGGAATCCTTTGAGTTTTTCCTCATGGCACATGAAAGAAAGGAATTCTGGGTTGGCTAACCATGTTCCACAAGGGATTAGAGAAGCTGCATTGAACCCTCTAGTGGAAAATCTGATCAGAACAAAAGTGCCCTTTGTTCAGTTTTACTTATCCTCAGGTGGGTTCATGTGAGTTAAGCTGCTTTCATTCTCAGTAAGGGCATCTCTGTATGCAGGATATTAGTGCAGTTTCACAGAAAGTGCATATGGATTAACATAAGTGTCCCTCCCTGTGAGCAAGTCCCCTGCTTCTCCACATCGTGTCCTAGGAATACTACTTTAGGGGGATGAGAAGAACATAAGGTGTCACTTAACACCAAGGTGACAGGAGTCACGCAGGACACACCTGTATCTTGCAGTGGAGATGAGTGAGGAGGTTCTTGAGCTAGTGCTGCCCAGGTTGGGAGCAGCAGGGCAATGAGGTTAGCCTGATGAGCTTGAGCACTTTATGGAACTCTGTCTGTATTTCCACACAGCATTGCACTCTGGGGCACAAACTGACCGGGTCTGTCCCTACAAAGCCAGGGAGGTCTCTGGACTCATCCCTGCAGAGCTGCACAGGCTGAGTTATAAGATGCTAGATTAACTGAAGACATTATACTGCCTAATAGTGTATACTCAGACTGCGTTTAGAGATGGAGCAGGAGCCCCTCCACTGTCCATTCCCAAAGCTTTTCTTGAGCTGTGGGAAGGGCTCAATGCAAACACACTTTAGAATTGTTTGGTCTAATGCAACCATGCCTTCTCTTTACTGTGCTTTCTGTAGGTGGATCCAGACAAGGACCCCCAGGACCTCCTGGGCCACCAGGTCCTCCTGGCCCAGGTGGAAGTTCATCTCAAGAGATTCAGCAGTATGTCACTGACTACCTGAAGAGTGAGTATAATGAGATTTTGCCATGGCTCAGCAGGCGCATGGCTTTTTCTCTTTTGTTTTCTGAGCCCCAGGCCACCTTCCCTTTAGAAAAGCAGCCTTACTGCTCTGGTTTTAATTCTGTTGAACACTGCGAAGTGCCATTGCCTTCCATGGCATCTGCAGAACTGTCCTTCTGTTGGCCTGCTTTTTGCCAGGGGAAGAAGGTCCAGTAATTTTGCTTATGGCCATTGTCTTCCCTTTACTGATGTGGATATATCTTGGACTTCCTACCTAGGTGACAACGTAAGGCATTATTTGACTGGTGCCCAAGGCCCACCAGGCCCTCCAGGCCCACCTGGAATCATCACCACTGCAGATGGGATGAACTTGGATTATGCAGAGCTGGCTACCCGTGTTATGAGCTATATGACAAGTAAGCACCACATTGGTAAGCTCTGTACTGAGTCACACTCTAGGCTGAGCTTGTACAACACCTAGGAGGTGAGGACCAGAGGAGAAGCATCAGTCTTTGAATAGCAGCACCCCAATCCAGTTATTCGTCTTCTGCAGTCACACAGCTGAGGTGGCCTCAGAGCCTTGTCTCACTTTAATGATTAGATTAACTAACAGGTGCTGCTGTTTAAAATGTCTCACATTAAACATTAACTGTCAGACCCTGATAATGCCCCTAAGACCCAAACAGGTGGCTGTGCTCGGTATATGTGATCTCAACTATTCTGGGGCTGTCTCGTATGCTTGAGGCCTTCCTAAAGTGAGTGGAATTTCCACAGCTTTTGGAAATCTCAGTCAGAAAAGCACAGACCACACAGCTGTGGAGATGACCAGGATGTGTGAGACAGAACTGAATCATGACTGAGGGCATGGGAGGCTCATTCCACCAGTTAAACTGGATTAACTCAGCTTTCCTTTGTCCCTGCCTGACCTTTCTCCACCTTCTGTCTCATCCTGCCTGATGTAAAACCTTTTCATTCCCACAGGCTCTTCAGATCGTTATCAGTCGTTTGCCAGTTCAGTATCAACTACATCTGTTTTGTACCAAGAACTCCTGGACATGCTGCAGAGTAAGTGACCCTGAAAGGAAACACGGGGGTTGGAGTTCTCCCCTTCCCTTCCTATCTCCTGTCTCCAACCCGAGTTACCAGCAGCTGCTTCAGCGGGTCAAGGCCTGCCATAGGTGCTGCTGAGTGACCTGCTCACAGGCTGAGAGCTCCTCAGACCTGGTGCCTTTGCAGGAGCTGGACAGCCTTAAAAGATGCATTTTTCACTTCCAGGAGAAGAAATTCGTCAGTACCTAATGGGACCTCGGGGCCCACCAGGACCTCCTGGACCAGGGGGAGATGGCGTGGCTCTGTCACTGGATTATGATGAGCTGACCAGACGGTTTATCAGCTACTTGACAAGTAATGGTCTTTATGAGTGTCCATTCCCTCTGTTCTTCTGGGAGCTGAGCAGAAAGCTCATGCTGTCAGTGAAAGCTCTTCCAGTGTTGACTGTGTGAATCCCTATGTACAAAGACCTCACAGGGATTGTGAGAGACTTGCAAGAGACTCTTCCAGCTGTGGAAGAGTTGATCTTTGCCCACTTTGTGTCAAGGCAGCTGAGACAACGAAGTCTTACAAAGTTTAAAGTTAGTTGAAACAAATTCCACCTCTCTGCTTCATTTTGCCATTTGTAAAGGGGTGATATGGCAGGTAAGAGCTGTCGGACAGAGAGGACTCTGGAGCATCCCCAGCAGCACTGCTGAAATGCCTAATCCTGGCAGCTGCAGCTGTCTCCTTAAAAGCACAGCCTGGTCCATCTCAGTCTCTCTGAACTGACCTTGGAGACCAGATTTCACTAATTGTCTGCTCCAGAGATGGTGGGAATTTCCTCTTTGGCTCTGGAAGCAGACAACTGCTGTTCAGCAGCAGCACCCCCACCTCCCGGGCAGGACATCTGCACTTTACCAGCAGGGGCATTTCATTAATGCAAGTCACAAAGGTGCAAAGTTTTGCAGCAGAGCTACTGCAGGTAGGCAGGCACAGGGAGAGCAGCACGTGCCAGTGGGTCACGGCTGAGCTGCACGTCCTGGGGCATCCCACACTGTGCCAGGGGTTCATGAGGTGTGCAGAGCTTTTGCCAAGAAGAGAGGCCTGATGCCTGCCTGCCTGCAGGTGCCCTTGTGTTCAGATTAATGGAGCAAGATTTGACTCCAAGCCCAGAACAAGGCTTGAGCCCTGGTTCCCAGCACAATCTGCTGCTGGGAACACTCCACCCTGCAGGAGTCCCTGCTGCATTGCATGTGAACAAGCCCTGCAGCTTGTCTGTTCCCACTGAACAGCCTGTTCTACTAATGTGCTACTCTGGGATCTGTTTGATTTTGCAGGCTCTGGGATGAGCATTGGGCTTCCTGGACCACCTGGGCCCCCAGGGACACCTGGTATATCTTACAGCGACCTGACAGCGTACCTCAGAAGTAAGCTGGCTTCTTTACTCCCCTGCCTGGGTCCCTACACACCCCAGGATCTTCTCTTATAGGCTTGGCCAGAATTTCCCCTTTTGTTCCATCATGACAAATAATTGTCTATGAGACTCTGATGGTCACTTAGGAACACTGCAGCCTTCCTGGGCTCTGCCAAGACCTGCACAGATGAAGGCTGCAGACAGATCACCATGCTCTTGTGGAGAGCAGCAGCAGTGAGGTGCTGTCTTGGGAATGGGTATCCCTTTGTCTTCTCCAAACTCTGCAGCATAAAGGAATTTTTTATGCCACTTTAAGAAAGTATATTTAAAAAACAGAGACTTTACCCCTTTTAGGCTCTCCTGACTGTGATGTCTACAAGCAGGAAAGTGAGGTGCACCAGAAGGTGCTGGGAAGAAAAAAACCACCTTATACTTGGCTGTAGCTGACATTGTATTGTCAGGGAAGGTTCATCAGGGTTGTGGTGGTTCGAGTGACTCCTTTTCTTCCCTTGTGTCTTACAGACTCTGAATTCAGCGGGCTTGTCGGGCCCCCTGGTCCTGCAGGGCCCCAAGGACCTCCGGGGATCCCTGGCACCTCTCTGGAGGATGTCTCTGCTTACCTGCAAAGTAAAGCACTTGTATTTCTCACAGCTGGCAGGGAGATTCTCTTTGTATGTGCTGGGGGAGTGAGGCTGAGATTTAGCTCAGCGGGGCTGGGACTGCCCACTGAGAACAAGACCACTTCACAACATCAGCTGGAAAGGGGTGGAAGTTGGGGTTGGAGCTTTTACACTTTGAAGCTCCCCAGACCTGTGTGATTTCCTTGTCCTCTCACTGTTGGAAAATAACTCTTCTCTCTCAAGGTGTGGGATACTCCTCCCTCTCTGGAATCCAGGGCCCACCTGGCCCTCCTGGCCCTCCAGGACCACCAGGCTTCTCGGGAACCGGCCTCCTGTCTTATGCTGACATCACCAACAGCGATGAGTTCAGGAGTGAGCTGATCCAGTACCTGAAGAGTAAGGGGACACCATCCATCCTCCCTGCGCACATCCCAAGCCATGCTTTGCTTTGTGTAGGCTGCTGGCTCTGTCACAGCTGAGGCAGTCCTGTAGGAGCCTTCCATGAACTGGGGCTGCAGAATCATCTTCTTTCTACAGCCAGGTCTACACTGAACCCCGTAGGCTTGTCTCCTCTCAAGGAGGCAAAAGTCCATGTTGTGAGCCAAAAGGGACAGGCACTGGGCAGTTACAATTGGCCTGTACTGAACAGCAAGTCCCTAGTAAGGTCACCTGCATAGTTTTGCTATTGGAAAAGCATTTTCTTCGTCAAACACCTGCCTATAGAGCAATGGGTGATGTAGGGGTTGGAGCTGAACCAGCCATGAAGCAGCATTAATCTGAGCTCTCAACTTGGCAAGTCATCCAGAGCAGCCTTCCAAAACCATGGGGATCCTCTCACTTTTGGGGCTCTGGTCACAGAATGGCTGTTCTGGCTGACGTGCTGACATTGGCCTGAGAGCAGTGCACCCTTCTGCAGTGGGCATGTTGCCAAGATTGGGCACCCAAAACTGTGGGAGAGCTGGGAAGGAGGAGGGTGTCACGGCAGCTGTGGAGATGGCCCTGGATGAGGGTTACTGTGATGACTGGTGGGACAGAATTTCACACGTCCCACCTCTTGTATTTTGCAGGTGATGAAGTTCGAAGCTACATCTCAGGACCACCCGGGCCCCCGGGGCCGAGGGGACCACCAGGACCCAAGGGAGATAGTGGCTTGGTGGCTGGGTCTATGTCCTCTTCATACCAAGGGTTACGGACTTCCGAGCGGGCGCATGGAGGATCCCTTGGTGCTGAGGGATCCCTTGGGGGATCACTGGGCACGGGCAGTTCATATGGCAGCTCCATGAGCAGCGTGTCATCTTACAGTGCCACAATGGGCAGCGATGGCTCTTATGAGACCTCCATGGGCAGCGATGGGTCTTTCGATGGGTTGGTGGCAGAGGAGGAATCACGCAGGAGATCAGGTTCAAGCAGATCCTACAGCAACTCCTTCTCCGGTACCCTGGATTACAACGAGCTGGCACTCCGTGTGTCAGAGAGCCTACAGAGTGAGTGGGGTGCCTGCTTGTCCTGAGCCTCCCTGTCCCAGCACACAACCCTAATCCCCAGTGCCTCGTGTCGGTGTTTGCTTCTCTCACCCTTCCTGCTCTCTACACCTCCCCCTTACACCTTCCTGCCTCAGCATCCAGCCACAGTTTTCCCAGAGCTCCTTTCAAATGATGTCTTTAATTCCCCAGGCCAAGGTATTCTTCAGGACCTGATGTCTTACACTGCACAGGGACCCGCAGGTCCCCCTGGCCCTCCTGGTCCCCCTGGCATCAGCCGGGTCTTCGCAGCCTATGGCAACGTCACTGCAGACCTCATGGACTTCTTTAGAAGTAAGTGACATACTGACTTCATGTTTCTGGCTCATGCATATGAGACCTCTCCAACCTCTGTACACCTAGTGATCTTTTCACCTTTGGATGCTGCAAAAATACTGTCAAGATACAAAGGAGGCTGGTAAGTCTGTCCCTCCCGTCCCTTCCTGGCTGGGAAGGTGCAGTCTCATCAGTAGGAAGACATTAGATTTTCCCACTACTTGCAGGAAACTCATCCCAAATCACAAAGGCCACTGTGCTTGCAGCCCCTGTGGCTGGTTTTACCTGGCTGCGCTGGCACATGCAGAGCAACAGGAGCCAGCAGCTCACTTTGTGCTGATTCCCCTCCCTGTGCACAGACCAGCTCCAGCCCTGGTGACAGCCAGGACCCCCTGAGAGGGTGGCAGAGCAGTGCTGGTGAAATGGGATCACCGCCTGCCCTGGGACTTTGCTGGGACCACAGCCAGAACCAATCTAATCCCGTCTAACCTGGAGAAATGTCTTTCCACTGTGACTCGCTGCTGCTCTGAGGGAGTACAGAGCCCTTTGCAAGTGGCTTGTTCCACTCATTCATCCTCTCCTTCATTTCCCTCTCCAGCACATGGTGCCATCCAGGGGCCACCCGGTGAAAAAGGGGAGAGGGGCTATCCTGGACCCAAAGGTAAGACTTGCCATCCTCTCCTCTCAAGCCTCTGAACAGCCAGGAAGCAGCACTGTGTCCACAGAGGTAGTTGGCACAGGGCTGCTCGAGGTTGCAGCCTCCCCACAGCCGAGGTGGCACCTTCAGGATCTCAGCAGGACTTGCTTGGCCTTACCCTGGCCTGTCCCTGGTCATGGGCCAGTCATGCCCAAGGGTGAACTTGGTCTCCTTCTTTCAGGTGACCCTGGACCGATGGGCCCGCCAGGACGCCAGGGGCACAGGGGCCCGAAAGGGGAGAAAGGAGAGAAAGGTATGAACCTCTGCCATTCCCAGGAGAGCAGGGGCTGCCTGCTGAGGAGCGCAGGATTCCCCACGCACCAGCCCATCTCTGGGACCTGGAAAACCCACATGGCCCCAGATGTTTGTTTGTTTGGGATCCTTTGTTACCCCACATGAACTTTTCAAGTAACCACCCTTTTGACTTTCTTCTCTCCAGGTGAACAAATGTATGTTGGCAGAAGAAAAAGAAGGAATGCTGGGGTTTGAGGAAAGAGGCAGCTCGCTTCTGCACTGGGCAGCATTCCCAGCAGCCTATAGAGACTTAGGCTGAGTCATCACTGCCTTAATGCTAACACATCCCTGCCCATCAGCTAACCACTTAGGCTTGATAGTTCGGTGTTGCTGCAGAGCTTTGAATGTCTCTTTATGTGCCAAGTATGGCCCCGATGTGGGTATTTGCTCCTGTTGCTGATGCTCGGCTTAGCACCCCGAGCTCCCAGGCTTTGGGCTGACAGGGTGAGCCCTGTCTCACTCCAGGCTTCTTCTATTATTCCCAGCTATCTAAACCCCTGTCTTTTTAACAACTAGCCAACTATCCAGCATAAAGGAAAAAAGAAAGCAATCCCTCCCCACCAGACACATGCCCCCAGACAGAAGGCCCCATAAGAAACCCCGGCACTAACCTTGCTCACTGCACTGGGATTTCCTCTTGCAAGCTTTCAGACCCCTGGGGTTGGCACCCACCATCACCCCGGCCCATGACTTGCTTTGGGAAGCAAGGGCCCAGCCAGCTGGGCTCAGGAGTGGGTTCAATGCTCCACATGCATTAAACCTGCTCCCGAGCACAGCTCCTTGGACAAACTGTTACTGGGGGGTACAGCAGGTGCTTTGCGATGCCCGTTCACAGCAGCACAGCGGGACATGACCTGCAGGGACCGAACTGACGCACTTTGAAACAGAATTTGTTGATCTTTTTAAAGATATTTTTCTATTATTTTTTAACATTGGGGTGGGAGAATATTTTTTACTGTAAACAGCCCAATTAAAGTGTGTTTTTCAACCCAAGCTTGCCTGACCAGCGTTACATCAGCTGCCAAACAGCAGCACCTTGTTCCTTTGCCTGTGCCCAAGCAGGCAGGATGGCTGTCGTGAGGGGGGACCACGCACAGGGAGCTCTGCAAACTCATGTCAGATTCTCACTGACAGGGCCCAGCAGTCACTGCAAACAGCATCCTTTTAGGTTTGTGCTAAATCTGCCCTCCTGCCCTGGGCTATTGCAGTCAGGCAGCCACACACAGCACAATGTGAAGTACTTTTGACACTCAGTTACTTTAAAAATCCTAACTTACCCCATTCACTCCAACATCACGTGTGTTTCATGCAACGTTTCCATCACACACCAGAGGCCATCTCAGCAAACTGTGATTTTATTGTATTTACAGCAGAATTATTACAATATTCTACAGAAAGCCATGAAATCAAATTACTTTTAAAAACAAGACAAAAAAGTAAACCAACCCAAAACTGTTGTATGGCTGTTACTACAAGTTCCCTTCCATGAGCTGTACGTACAGAGACCCTGAACCAGTTAGTCATCCATCCCATGATTTTTGGTTGCTTTCTGTAAGGCAAAATTAACTTGGTTTGCAGGTAACACAAAACATTCAACAAATGGTTGGGACAACACAAGGTGGGGATGCCTCAGGTGTGTACACTTGATCACAGCAGACCCCCCTGCTTGGCTTTCCTATAGGAAATGGGTGTGGGAGTTCAACATTACAGGTTTCAGTCACTGTCCCTTTCTAGTTTCCATTCTTTCCACCCTTTAGGATTGATAATCAGCAAGAAAGAGGCTTTACCACCTACCTTGGGAATTGTGGAAGAGACTGAAAAACTAGAGCATCTTTGGGCTCAGCCACTCCCTTCTGCTTTTGGTACAGTGGCAGCACATGAGCCCTTATGCATGAGCTTTCATGGTTCTGAGCATGTTCTTATTTAAGGGGGTGTCTCATTGCTCTGGCACCTAATGCCAGAAGTAGCTACAGAAACCAAGTACAAGGATTGAGGCAAGAGAAAGGGGATGGAGAACAACTTGACAGCTCTGCAAGCAATACAGAGAAACACTGTCAAGTTTCTTTTGCTCTCTCCTTCCCTTTATCTGTCCTTATCTTTTCTAAGACTGAGAAACAACAGGGTGTCCTTGCCTGTGAACAAGGAAGGTTAATTCTCTCTGACCTTGTTTCGTATTTGCTGTGATAATGACAGAAGTAGTCTGGGAATGGGAAATGTGCATGGACATACCAACTCCAAGGAAGCTTGAGACCCAGAAGTACGGGTCTTGAAGTAAAATGACCAGGCTGTAACTGCTAACATAAAAAGCAGAAAATTGCCTACACAGTGACCATCCTACATCCTCCTCCCTGCCCCTCCCTCCAGTGAGCACAGAATCACCAACCTCAAAACCTTGCCCCCCTTTGCCGTGGCAGAGCAACCAAGGGGCAGGAGCTCAGTGGAAGCAACCAGCACTGAGCTTATTCACACAGTGAAGTCTGGGCCCTGCTTTTCAGCATGATGAGTGTTTCTGAGGTGCAATGAGCTGCAGCTACGCAGCAGCTCTGAAAATCAGGCTACCAAAAAGTGGATTTAAGGGCCTGAATTGAAAAACATTATTTTTCCTATATGAATGTTTCCTATACTGAAGTGACTTTGAAATACTTGCAAGGCAGATACTCTTTCATGTGGAGAATCAAGTTAAGCTTCCTATGCGATACTGCTGTCACACACGACATTGTGGTGTGATGGCAGCAATTACATGACTGCATTGTTTGGCTCTGGTTTAGTGAAGGTGCCAAGTTTCCTATTTATTAAGAATACAAATTCAGTAGCATGGAGTTATAATAGAGAAAGTCCTCCGGGAGAGAAGAATACTTCTGAAACCATGTGATGGATTAGATAATGAATATCCATGGATGTAATTTTAAAAGGATATTAGCTTGAAACACTGGAAAAAAGGATGCTGTTCGGAGTGAGTATCAGTAGATGTGAAAAATCACTCTGAGTGAATGCCACTGGTCAGGACAGAGCAGTGCTGCCACCTCTGACCTTGAATTCAGGTGTGAATTCCAGTAAAGGTTTTCCTTCAGAAGGTGTTAATAAATCAGGATCTATTTAATCCATCATAACAACCTCAGTGGCCTGTCTTTTCATGCCATACACACTTCTCCTGTATTCAGCAGAGTGCTTAGAAAAAGAGATACGATTGCTTTACAGGAATCAGAGAGGAACAAATGGTGGAATATTCCCCCTTCACCGAAGTGAAGCAAAGCTCCCCTGGGACTCCAGGAGGCCAAGGCTGACCCACAGCCCAATTCCTCCTCACTGGTAACCCCACCTGAGACAGCCCCATTTGGGTGAGATGCCCAGTTTATTCAAGACGCAGAACCTCCTAAGCACAAGGGGCAGCAGGACCACATAGATGTGCCTGGGCTGCCAGCAGTGCTGCATTAGCACAGGATCCTGCACACAGCCGAGCTCTAGTAATGGTGAGGATGACTAGAGCCAGTGGCTCCCGCACTTCCGAGGCCCTATCCCAAGAAAGGGGACTTTGCAGGTGCTGGAATCTGCTTTCAGAGCTTGGGAAGAAGAAGTTGTGAGGCTGGAACCTGTCAGGGGCTGGGGGCCTGCAGGCAGGGCTTCCTGTGAGAGTCTGCTGTAAATACAGGAGGGCAACCAGCAACCACTGCACTGCAATTCGCACGTTCACTGCCTTTGTTCATTTTCCTGTGGACAGTATTTATGATGTGGTAAAACACAAATGGGAGCAAATACTGATTTGTGATAAGTCTTTTGAAGGGCGTGGGGGGAAAATGAGATCTGCTGAACACTGAGTAAGAAAATGCATTGTTTTGGGTGAGGAAAATACACGTAACTACCGTGGAGATGGAGCTCCTAACGTTTATTAAAGGGAGGTGACGTGATAGAAAAGAGATTGGATTTTGTATCTCAGGAGATCTCTTCCAGGCCTGTGTGAGACTATGTTCATATGAACTGAATTTTCTGACATTGATACAATATTGTACACCTGCTTCATGTTCTGCAATACTTAAACCCAGTTTTACCAGTCTAAATGTCTAAGTACCCAGGCGAGTTCCTGTAATCCCCTAGAAAAAGACACCTTTTCACACTTGCTATCAAGTGTCAGCACAGTTCACAGTGCTCCACACCTGCAGACGTGACCCAGCACCCACTACTGCTGCATTCCATCCCCACCTCCATCACACAACTCAGATACTCACAGCTCACTGTGAGACCAGGCTGCTGGGGCTGGTGTGAAAAGGGTCTTCAAGTAAAAGACTTCAAAGATTTAGACCGAGGTAAATAGTTTGTCAATATGTATTAGCAAGTTATCACTGGAACTGCCAAAAGTGTAAGGAGAAGATTAACA